>NC_053130.1:18973463-19090963 GCF_010015445.1 Perca fluviatilis | reverse complement strand
GAGCTTGGAGATTAATAAACACAATGAATATGTAATAAAAATATTTTATTTATTATACATAAATAGCTCAACAGCAGGTCCAGCCTTCAACAAGAGGAAATGCTTATTTAAATTAAATTAGATAAATAATTTAACTGTATACAGTGAAATATATATAATAAAAAAAGAATAAAAAACACTCATTTAGAACTGTTAAATCTTCACTGTGCAAAACTATATGACTGAGAAGGAAATGCCCATTAGCTACAAAACTGCTGCACAAAATGCCCAACAGGTAACAGTCTGCCACAGCTTCATTTCAGGGGAAACATGACTCCTTTGGTGTATTTGGAGAGCCTCGTTTTATCTGCGATCCACTTGTTGTAGTTGGTGACTTGTGTGTAAACCCCTGGTTTGTTCCTAAGGGCGCAGCCCTCACCCCAGCTCACCACCCCGAACAGAAACATCCGACCTGACACTTCACACACCAACGGACCGCCAGAGTCACCCTGTGAGAGAAAGGACGTAACAGTCAGTCAGTGATCACGGCAAAGAAAGAAAGATCCAAGTACATAGTATGTTGTTATAAAGGCTCATATTTATACTGACTGTCTATAAACAAAGTAATGACAATCTGATGAAAATTATTATTATAATTATAATTATAATGTCTGTTAGATTACAACTTCCTTCAGGTTTTTTTTTAGGCACTTCTGTGTTTGTGCAGACATTTAAAGACTAAAGACATTCGTGCATAGCCTACACTGGGTTCGTTGCTCACCTTGCAGGCATCTGTGCTCCAGTCAGGGCTCCCAGCACAGAACATGTTCTCTGTGATGAGATCTCCATAGTACGATTCACTTGTACATTCCGTCTTGGAGAGCAGTTTCACCTCGGCCTGCTTCAGGTACTGTGAGTAATGCCACGCCGCTGCAGACAACAGTGTCAGTTGTAAGAATCAGTAAAATGGCTGAGATATCAGAAATGAATGTGTAGGTTAGAGGTTCTGTATTACATACCGAATCTCTCCATCCCAAATCCTGCGACGCTGCACTGAAATCCTGCAGGAAGCTGAGTGTGAGATGGAGGAAGACACACTGTCCGGGCAGACGCTGACCTCACTGCACATCCTCCATTGCTGCTTTTGATCTTCAACAGTGCTGAAATGCAAAGACAAACACAGCCATGAGTCCTGCACACAAAGCACCCATTAGGCTACAACTCCTTCTCACACACACACACACACACACACACACACACACACACACACACACACACACACACACACACACACACACACACACACACACACACACACACACACACACACACACACACACACACACAAAGTACAATAATTGTGCACACCTATGTCATTGTTTAAGTTGGACTCATTGTATTTTTGGTGGATGATCAGTTTTTCCACAGTGACTCCCTGCTCCCTGTCAGCATCTGTGTCATTGATGGCAGTTTTTCCCAGGTATACAGACAAACGCTTGATGTTTGTCTCCTTACTGAACAAAAAACAAACAGGTGTGTAAACATATTACATACCCATATCATATCATATTGCAATCATAGTATGAGAATTTTAGTGGAGGAAATGATAGTGTGTTGTGTTTTCTGTCTCACCCATCAGGGAAGCAGTGTGCAGCCGTGAGAACCCAGCATGGCGCGATGAGAGAGCCACCACAGAGGAAACGTTTGTCCTGATGAAAGAGAGCAGCGACCCATGGGTGCGACTCTATGGGTGTGAAAGAACCACCCACAATTTTATGCATCCTCCGCTCAGACCTCTCGCCACATGTCAGCTCTGTGGGGACAGGATGAGTCAGTGAGTGATGATGAAGGGAATCACGAGGTGACATTGACAAAAAAAGTATATTTAAATAACAAAGCTACCTGTATCCACAGCCGGTGGAGGTTTTACTGTTGGTGTCGAACCTGTACAGGAGCAGAAAACAGAGATCATTAGAAAGATCCAAATCAAACATATTCAATGCTTCAATGGTTTTTTTTAATTCCTGATCAAACCTTACATCTGGGAATGTTGCAGAATTCTCTCACGATCTTCCTTCCTTTTCGGACACGGCACCACGGCATCAAGTGCTGGTCAGGATTTCTAGCATTCAAGTTAAATAATAGCCTGTTAAACCCACAATACCTCTTCTTGACATGGTCTATCTAGGTCCCAGATTGGTTCATGATCAGTATACCTGCAGTAATTGTGGTTGCCAAGTCCCTTTGAAGATCCTGAAGGGATTTTAAACTTGTTCCAGTAGAGACATGTGTTACCTTTTGCCGACTCAGAAACAAATCCCCTGTAACTGCTCCCATCCCCAGACCGACACATCTCTGAGGATCACATTACAGAGAGAGACAAGAACATTTAATTTCTCTCACCAGATGCAACAAATGCATGAATATAAAGTTGGTTTGACAGTGTTCTTACCCCTGTTAATGCCCCAGGATTTAGGTGACCATCTTCGTGAAAAAGCCTAAAAAGAAGAACAGACGGTTGAGACATATTTATAAAAATCCTCTGACACCCTCAGCATGACAATTAAACCTAAAGTTACTTCCTTTTATTATTGCTTACCACATCAACGCTGATAGCTGCAAGGATGGCGAGGATGACTAACAGGTTCATCTTCACTTCTCCTTATTGGGGATATTTTTGTCTTAAGATATACTGAAAAAAGAAGCAAAATTACAGAAATGGAACAAAACAACCAACTGAATTTAAAGCTCCTTATATGGAGTTTATCTTAAAGCACATGATAGGACAGAAACAAGTGTGACTACTGAACAGGCATGTGCTTTCTTTATCTGGGTTTAATTGTGCTAACCTTCAGTTCTCACAGTGTTACATTTCTGTTGATTGCACGTGTACATTTATTGCAGATGAAAAACTGTGCTGTGGAGGTTCTAATGTGAGAGCAACAGATAGAGCATGTCCACTGTGTGCGCTCTGTACTATAAACACAGCCTCTATCGGTACAGTGAGTGCAATATCAATTTAGGTTATGGTTGATTACTGCATGACGTGCACACCATTACATCACATTAGTTCTGCAATGCATACAGTTGAAACATTGCATTTCTAGATATTTCTAGGACACAGTATCAACTTGATAATGACAAATCAAATGGTTGTACGGTTAACACTTTACTTTTGATACATTTATAAAAAAAAAAATTTGTTGAATAAGTGTTTAGCATTAAATTAAATTACAGATGTTTAGTGATATGGAATGCTTTGCGATCAGATTTTTCAAAGCTAACAGTAACAAGTTAATGGCTTTTTGTTTAAATCTTTCTTTCCTTTTCTTTTTTTTCAGCATTTTAGTTTATTTTAATTTTAATTGGAGTATGCATTGGAGAGTGCCCAGATTAAGCCCCTCTGAGGTTTTTTTGCATCTCTCCATCACATCTTTTATTGATTATGTGTATATTACCTGTAGTATTTGTATATGTGTAAACCAATAAACTAAACTAAAGCACAGAAATATTAGTCTCTGTGTGTTTGCGTCCTTTCTACCATCTGTGTGAATGGGGTGCTTGAGCTTTTCCTCTTGTGCGTTTGTGTAGTGTGTCCTCTACCCAGGTCCATTATAACAAATCCAATTTGTGATGTGTGGTATTGGGCTATATAAATAAAACTGACTTGGCTTGGATTGACCTATCATTTATACTTCATCATAAATACAGTAAAACAACTTCTTATATTTTGCTGCATGTCACAGAAGCTTTGTCAGAGATATAGTTACCTTTCTGTCCAAACTTGCAATCCTGATGAAGCTCTTTGTTATTTCTTCCAGCTGAGGGGACTGTTATCTCTTCTCTGTGTCCTCTGATAGGCACCTTTGTTGTGGCAGGACTCCGATGTTAGTTGCTCTGGTGTTGCTGTGCTGATGAACCTCCCATTTAAAAACAGACAGGCTACAAGTGGGAGGGGTTAAGGAGAAAAATGAAAACATCAGTGGGGCTCAATTGCTGATGAGCAAAGTCTTGAATAAAGAATTTCATTTCCTGTGACACATTGCTTGCGCACCTCCTCCTTCCACTATAACCACAGTGATATTGCTCAAAATGCTATATCCCAAATTGCTCATACGTACAATGGCAACTGCTGCATATGTGGGTGCGGAAGAGCACATCGCATTAAAAAGTAGAATGACAGGTTTGAAATTAATTTACTGAATTTAGTAAAAAAAATTCCATAACAGAAATTGGTGAGACACTACAACATATGCAGTGAAGAAACAAAAGACCTACTACTTTGTTATAGGCATAATATAATATTTTCATGTATAACTGAGGTCTCCTTTCTACAGTCGAAACACACTCAAGTGGTCTTGATGGCATCAGTTCAAACTGGTATTTAATCACTTGATCCTTCATCTTAAATTTCCACTCAAGAACCTGTGAAATTAGATACATTTCCCCACACTATATGGCAATGTTACATATGTTCATTTGTAGGATATCCAATGCTCCATTGAAACACTTAACATTGATTCAACTGATATTCCATTTTGTAAGTCTGTATCATCATAGTAAAGGAATGCTTTCTAGATGTGTTGTGTGTCAATTCCAGATAATAAAGACTAAAGAGAATAAATAAAGAGAGATTTATTTAGACTTCTTATGTTGTCTTCAATGGGTTGGGATATTTCCCCAGTTTAAACATCTCAATGATCAGGGATTCATCATCATTCATCATGTGTTAAGTAGTTGTAAATTCCTTTGTAGTTTGTTTGACTTGTTTGGTTGCAATGCATTACATTACGGTCTCACTTATACAAATTGCAGCTGTATGCTTTTAACCAGATCAAGTAAAAATTAACATATTACTTATATGTTAGGAGAAATGTACAATTCTATTACCTGTAGAATTGGTTTTAAAGCGTTAATTTACAGTATAAATCCATTCATAGTCTTGCTTCATTACATTAGGGACCACTTCTGAAAGTCTTTTACCACCATGCAATACATTTAACTGATACATCCTCTTGAATCATCTGCCTGTGACTACATGCAGACAGCTGCATCATTAATCAAGACTCCTTAAAAGCAGGTATTCCTGAAATGGTAAAGAATAATACTTTTTTACCAGATTAGTTTAACCAACTTTTTCACTTAAATCTGGTTTGGATAACAGAGCAGCTGTCTTTCAAAACAACATTCTTTGCACATCTTGCACTAATAATGTAACACATTTCCCATAAAAGAATAAGCATTGTTATGGATTTTGCTTGGGGATTTCTAGATTGGATTCTCCCTCACATACCCCTATCAAATACTCTGACGCTTGTGTTACTTAATCACATTTCCTCCTCTTTGAGGCAGCACGGTGGCTCAGTGGTTAGCACTTCTGCATCACAGCAAGAAGGTTCTGGGTTCGAATCCAGGTCGTCTCGGTCCTTTCTGTGTGGAGTTTGCGTGGGTTTCCTCCGGGTGCTCCGGTTTCTTCCCACCATAAAGACATGCACACTAGGTAACTAGGACTACAGTTGAAAATTAGCTGACTGGCTAACACTGTGCATTTACAGAAATGTTGATTAATGTACATTGTCCTAATCAAATAAACTTACAAATTTTATACAATAGCCAGATATGACACCTTTGGGCAGGGCTTTGTGGACCGGATGAGATAAACATATAAAACATGTACAGCATGCATGAAGTCAGGAAGCATGACTTAATAACAAACATTTATTAATGTTTTGACTCCAGTAGCCCTCACTGATCAATGTCTACTTTAAGCTTCACATATATGTTTTACCAAAAATAGAACTAAGTTACCAGAAATGATCCAACCCATGGAAAAATTTGTGGTTGAAGCCATCTGCAACCTACAGTAGAGTAGATTTTGACCCAGGCTGGACACGAGTCACCCTCCAAATACCGTCCTGAAGGCTTGAAACTCACCTCTTGCAGTTTCTGGTATCTTCCTCAACTTTCTGTGATAAATATGTTCTGTGTTATTTTGATAAATCTCTACAGTTGCGTTAGCGTGGTGAGAGGTGTTGGGCCTCAAGCATAAGATACCTGTGAACAGATGATGTATCCTGTTTTATACTGTATATACTATACTTTATACTTTAATATATTTTTTGATCTAACAAGAAGTAAAGCTTAAAACCATAAAAAGTATGATTACTGCTGTGTTATTTCCCTGTGACAATAGGGTCACAACCTGCACATTAAAATGTAACAGCTTCAGTATCTCTAGACACCGTGGGAATTTGCACATATGAAACCCACTCTGACATCAGTTCTGAGAAAAGAGGAAGGAGAAACCGAGAAATAGAAGCCTGCAGTGTGAAACCCTAACAGTGTGATTCACAGTTTATTTGATAGCCTAATAAGAAGAGAAAAGGAAATTAGACTTCACAGATATAACCGCTATCTTGATCAATCTGTGGTTGCCTCATGTGTGAGAGGAACTTTTTTAAACCCCAAGAAGGGAAGTCAACTCCTAATATTTCATATTTTCTGAATTCTGATCAATAGAACTTGAAACGTGCAAAACATCTCAGACTCAAACCCTGCCAGTCACTTTAACTCTCCTGTTTCTAAAGCGACTAACACCTGGTGAAACAGGCAGGAAACCATTGATTTTCACAATCCAAACCTTTTACACTTACATCACCTGATACTGGCACTCTAGTGACAGGAATTTTAGATTACATGTGTTTTCAGCTTCTCTATTGAATCATGAGATACCTTTCTGCTTCCCCTTTCCAGCATACCAAGAAAAAGTACATTCTGTTGAATAAAACTGTTTTAATAAGCAGCTATGAGGTTGGTATGCATGCGTACATTTCACTTGTTTGATTTTCACAGTAATTGTAACTTATAGCTACTATGAGTCTGAAAATGAATATATAGATTAATTTGGACATCTTAATAGTCTACAGACAGTAAATATAATTGACTTTCCATTTGAGCAACTTGTGGAGAAAGCAACGTGATATTTAAATAAAATTAATTTCTAATAATATAAATGTCAATAATGGTTGAACACTGGCTAAGCAAAGACCAAATTTTGTTAATAATTCTTTAATTGAATAATGGTCTGAAAGCTGTCTTGCTTCACAAACTCAGTTTCACACAGAGGGGAACAAACACAGCAAAAGAACAAAAGCAGTTGCAGAGCGTTTTGTTTCATTGAACAGCACTGCCCCTCAACATAGTCAAAGCAGACGCAATGAGGGCCTCATTGCTTTGACTATGTTGTCATAATTCTTGATTAATTGCACATTTCCCATGGTTTACTGTTAACTCTTTTGTTTAATAGATTGAGAAATTATGATTTCTCCCTGATGACGTCAAACGTCTGGAACCATAACCCGCCTAATACAGAATCTAAAATAAATGATTGAAATTGTTAATTTGAAAAAAAAACATTTTATTGTATCCCATGTAATGTAATAGTCCATTTTCTTATTCTCAGTGAAATATTGGTTGTGCAGATTTGTTCATCCAACTGCAAAGTGCCCTTTTTAATGGCATTTCTGTTTGATAGTTGAAAGACTGGGACCAAAACTGAAATGTGTTGAATGTTACAAATATTTGGGAATCTGGCTGGAGAACAGACTTTTAAGAACCACCTACTACCAAACAGAAGATTAAACTTTGATGTTTTACAGAAAAAAAGTCATGTTTTTCTTGTGGAAGACTTTTTTCAACCTACAATTATGTTTGCACTTGATCAGTGGTGTAGCTATGATGTCTGCCATGGTGGCCACATATAGCCTAAGCCTATCATCAATGTTTTGTAAATTAAATATTTTTTTAATCACAAATTAAGACTGCTTTTCCTTTGAGAATATGTTGGATTCAAATGTAATAAATGTAATATTTTCAGACATATTCTAATTTTTGAAAAAGAAAAACAAAAGATTTATCAAACAAAAAAATGTATCAAACAAGAATTTTGCGGCCCACCTGCAGTAACTCTGAGGACCCCCTGGTATAGATTGAATGCCCTCCACCTTAGAGTCTCTTGACTGTGATCACAGTGCACTGCACCTAAGCAAAGGCGACACCGTCTTGACTCACCATTGTATCCCAAATGAAAGGTGGCATATTCCTCTTTAACCAACAAGAGAAGGATGTTGCATTGTACATTATTTACCTATGAGGCTGTACTAACTTTCTGCTTTCTGATCACATCTAAACAGTAATCATGGTGCTTGAAAAACTGGATTTAAATATGCTCTTTACAAATGTAATGAAACTCAAAAATGAATATGTCGTTGCTTTTTAAGATTAAAAAATAACCATCATACTCATACTGGTGGTGGTGGCGCAGTGGATATGTCAACTTCCTTTGGTGTGGGAGATCTGGGTTTGAATCCCACTGCAATCTATCACCCAATGTGTCCTTGAGCAAGGCACTTAACCTCTAGTTCTCCAGAGGTTTGTTACCTCTGACGTATATACCAATTGTAAGTCGCTTTGGATAAAAGCATCAGCTAAATGAAATGTAATACTGCATTTGCCACTTGTAGCCTAATTGTTTGCTTTTTAATATGGAACTGATATAGTGTATGGGGATTTTGTTTGCTGTGAATTTGTGTGTTTATTAATGCTTATACTGTAAATGTTTCTTTGTGCGCATATGGTCTCTCTGAAAAGGAGGTCTTGATCAATTTGAGACTAACTAAAGACTAACAAAACTATTTCAGTACTGTAATGTGCTTCTGATTATGACTAAAACTGTGGCTATGTCACCATCTAGTGAACACTTTTAAAGTGTCAAAGTTTGGGAAATATTTGTTCTTAGCTGCTACTGAGCAGTTGCTTTTATTGTCAACAAAGGGGGAAAACGAGTGGGTTTATTTAAAGGTCCCATGGCATGAAGATTTCACTTTATGAGGTTTTTTTTAACATAAATATGAGTTCCCCCAGCCTGGCTATTGTCCCCCAGTGACTAGAAATGGCGATAGGTGTAAACCGAGTCCTGGGTATCCTGCTCCGCCTTTGAGAAAATGAAAGCTCAGATGGGCCGATCTGGAATCTTGCTCCTTATGAGGTCATAAGGAGCAAGGTTACCTCCCCTTTCTCTGCTTTGCCCGCCCAGACAATTTGGCCCACCCATGAGAGAGAGACACCATGGCTTTCAAACGAGCAAAGTGGCAGTTGGTCAAGGCCACACCCCCACCCTCCACCTTGCCCCCCATCTCTCCTCCTCAATAGCTACAGACACAGAAATGGCACATAGCCTACTAAGGAAAGCTCATTGTGGGACTGGCTCTAGTGGCTGTAATTCTGCACCAAGGCTGAATTTCGGGAAACAGACTTCAGATACAGTATTAGGGGACCACTAAGGTCTATATAAAAGCATCCAAAGAACACCATGTCATGGGACCTTTAACACCCCTGTTGACATTAAATACATCGGTTTACACCATAGACTGTAAATAGTAATAGTCTGGTTTACACTTTGTCTGCTTCTTTGGTTGTGGGTCACGGGTGTGATGGGAATTCCCCAACAGAGGGAGTAGTCCTGCAGAGAGCTGCTCTCAAACCAGACACGCATGCGCAGAAACAACTTCTGCCTGTCACAGTCTAGCTACACTTTCACTTTGCGTAGCTAGATATCGAGCAGCTTTTCACTCAAAACTACAACAAAAACACAGCATAAACTTAAACTTTAAAGCCGTGTTTGATGGACTGTAAAGGGTGAAGGTATAATTTCGCCAGCTTAACCTTTTTGCTGAACACTAAATAAGAAAATGAACCGTAAACAACACCGTTAGCTAACTCTGAAGCAACAATGTTCAGACATCCAAAGTAACGTTAAGCTATCAACTCGTCTGTCGACTCTGACCTCCTGGACAGGTGAGTTCATCATGTTTGTGGAGTGAGATGTTGCTTTTAGTAGACTTTTTGTTCAACATAGTCAATCTGTCTTTGAGTTATCTGACTTCACTGAACCTGACATTGTAACATGGCTTTCCAATAACAACAGCTACAACTAGCTACAGCTAACAATAAGCGCAAAGTGCAACATCAAGAATAGTAATGTTACATGTGATTAAAGTTAAATAAAACTGTTTCCTCGTGGGAAAATGAGGTCACTATACAAAAATATATGTGCACCACTGCAATATAAAAAAACAGTACATAAATAAGCTAATAAAATAATACTTAAAGCAGCAATAAAATAAAGTTAATGTATATTTTAAAAAGGCTATGATAAGTGGCTATTTCTAATGAAGAGAAAATACAATACATGAATAAGTAGTAAAGAACATTTAACTGTTGAAAGTAACACTGCAGCTGTAGAGGCAGATGTGTAATTAAAAAGGCTTTAAGAACAGAAGCCTTGATGAAGATCTACAGTGTAGTCGACATAATGTTACAGTGACAGATTTTGTATTTTTACTTTTTTTTTTTTAAGCTGAGGTCCCTTGGTAACCCAGCGGTTCCAGCAGACTTCACACTATGGAGCGGTCTGCACTTAAACAGAGCCAGCTGTGCGGCTCCTGGGAGATGAAGGAGAAACTTGGGACAGGAGGCTTTGGGCATGTCTACCTGTACCAGCACCTTGTAAGTTCTGCCATCCACCAGTATGCAAAGGAGAACGTAAACCCAAGACCCATATGTATCTGTGGCTTGGTTTTATTCCCTGTCTGTGTTTGGAGCAGGAGTTGGGAGAGAAGATTGCGGTGAAACTTTGCCGCTTGGAGCTGAACTCCAAGAACAAAGACCGCTGGGGCAGAGAGATTCAGATCATGAAGAAGTGAGTGTAAATCATCTGCTTGTGTTCACAAAGCAGCCTATGAACAAACTTAACTGCACATTTTGTTTTTGTTAAACCATTGCTGCATGTTTGGCTCTCTTTCTGTTTTAGGCTCAATCATGTGAATGTTGTTCAGGCCAGAGAAGTTCCAGAAGAGTTGAGCTCCATTGCTTTAAATGACTTACCTCTGTTGGCCATGGAGTACTGCTCAAGAGGAGACCTTCGCAAGGTATCAGGTATATTATAAAGACCCCAAGTAATTTGTTGTCTTTTCAAACATTGCACTGTTAACCTCCATACCTCTTTTTTTAGGTGTTGAATAAACCAGAAAACTGTTGTGGGCTAAAGGAGAGTGAAGTCCTTTCGCTGCTCAGTGACATTGGTAATGTTTTCCTCAGCTTTTACTTTGACAAAAAGTCACTGTTAAGAAGTTCATGCATAAATGTACATGGAATTGTTTTCTTTACAAACACAGGTTCTGGTATCCAATATCTACATGAAAATAAGATCATTCACAGAGACCTGAAGCCAGAGAACATAGTTCTGCAGGAGGTTGGTGGGAAGGTAAACTAGTTTACTTTTGTATATGCATGCAGGCAGCCTGTGTTATATTCAATTTCATCTGAAGATTTTCTGTGCCTTGCTCTCATCTCAAACTATGTTTTCTTCCAGCTTGTCCATAAAATCATAGATCTGGGTTATGCAAAAGACCTAGATCAGGGCAGTCTCTGTACATCCTTTGTTGGAACTCTCCAGTATCTGGTAAGTGTTGCATCAGTAATGCATTGCTCTGCAAGGTTTTTTTTTCCAATAGATGTAACAATCAAGCCTTGTTTAATAAACCTGTCTGTATGTGTGCCAGGCTCCGGAGCTGTTTGAGAGTAAACCCTACACTGTAACTGTGGACTACTGGAGCTTTGGGACAGTGATCTTTGAATGCACTTGTGGCTTTCGCCCCTTTTTACATCACATGCAGCCTGTACAGTGGTGAGTCAACATAGCAGCGATGCATTTCATTCTGAAGAACCTGGACATACACATGGCATTAAAACACACATTTGGGGGATTTAACGTTATACAATATCTCCACATATATAATGAGAAGATCTAATAATTCTAAATAATTTGATGATTGTCTGCAGTATATCTAAATCACATCAAAATGTTACATTTGATTGAGTGTTATCATACTGTACTAAATAAAGATCCTAAACCAGATTAAATAAAATTTGATATTGAGGACTAAAGACTCACTTTACGTATATACACTTTTTATTAATGTAGTGATTGTGACTACATTTTTATCTGCAAAATATTTGTATTTGCATTTGTAGGACAAGTAAAGTCAAGAACAAAGGTCCCAAAGACATCATGGCAGTAGAGGACATGAATGGAGAAGTCCGATTCTCCCCACATCTCCCATATCCCAATAATCTCAGCAGGTAAAGACAATAAAAGACACTTTTTTCATACCTACCAGTCAAGCGTCCCATATTCTAACTCTCTCTGTGTGTGTGTGTGTGTGTGTGTGTGTGTGTGTGTGTGTGTGTGTGTGTGTGTGTTTTTTCATAGACCGTTGCTGGAACCAGTCGAGTGTCTTCTGCAGGTGTTGTTACTGTGGGATGCTGCAACGCGTGGTGGTGGGCTGGATCCTGACACAAACAAACCGCATTGCTACACAGCTCTACAGAATATTCTCAACATGAAGGTTAATAATAGGGCTACCTTGCCTGTATTTAAGGTGCTGACACAACAACCCGATTATCGGCCGTCGGACAGTCTGGCGAGGTCGGTGACTCGAGTCTGTTCGGTGTGTTCCGTGCCTTCGTCAGTCGGAGGAGCCGTCGGCCTTCATTTAGGCCGATTTTACATGTTGAATCGGCAAGAGGGCAGTCGGACTCAATGACCAATCTGATTGGTGGAGTGCTAACCCGGAAATGATGAGCGGGATGAACGTGATGAACGCCTCTCAAAATCTGACGGAAATCTTTTAAAATGACCTTTGTCGATCTGAAATGAAGACAGATTCAGCAACTGCACGGCCTATTTTTCGCTTAAAATGTTTTCAGAAACACGTTTCAGTGAACAGTTTTCGTAAAATACGAGATTGTATTCCCGAACGAGCCGCCATTATGGTCGGTTTTGAGATTCGGGAGAAGCCAGACCCACGTGAAGCATTCGTCCAATCAGCTTCAGTTTTTTTTTTTTGGGGGGGGGGGGGAGAGATACAGATTAGCACTGTCTGCTGTTATGGAGATGTATTACATCTTGCGCACACAGAACTTATGCTCAAGTCGGCGTCGCTTCAGTGTGTTCCGAGGCACTTTTTTTACCAACTCGGGGAGGCAGTCAGTCCGACTGGCTTTTCTGCGGTCGACCGTCGGGTTGATGTGTCAGAGCCTTTAGACTCACCTAAACCAGATTTTATTGAGTGCATTCATGGTTTTATATGTCCCAGTTGAGGACAGCACGCAAAGCAAACCCACTATGCTTTGTGCCTTTATTTCTCCAGGTGATTCATGTGTTGGACATGACGTCAGCACAGCTGCACTCTTTGGTTTTGGGTGCTGAGGAGAGTTTACACTCCCTGCAGCTTCGTCTGGAGACACACACTCAGACGCACATCTCCCCGCTGAGTCAAGAGCTGCTGCTGGAGACGGGAATCTCCCTCGACCCTCGCAGACTGCCCACACACTGTCTGCCAGAGGGATTGGTATGTGACACACACACACACACACACACACACATAAACAAAAATGTTTAACAGGCCCAGCCACAAGTACATACGCAGCAGACAACCAACTCTTTTTTTTTTTATCTTCATATTATTTTAAATATCGTTTTTCTTATACATTACACTGTTCTTATTATTTCTGGTAATTGGAATGAGTTTTTTGCCTTCATATATAAATAATGCAATTACTTCAACATTTAGTTTCCAGTGGGTTTTTTTGTGGAGTAAAAATAAATAAGGTAAATAAGTTGGTTTTTAAGAAGGGAGACATTTTTTTTGACAATATGTTGCTGACTGTATGAGTGCATAAAATATTGCTTACTTCCAGTCTGTCTAGCTTCTCTGGAAGAAAATGTTGCAGCAAATCTAAACCTCAGCATAGACTAGACTTCACCAGTTAGCAAACCTCCACTAACACACACTTTAGTATTCACAGGGATTTTTGTTCTCTGCTTTCAGCGAGGTTGGGACAGCTCCATAGTTTTCCTGTTTGATAAGAGCCTGACCAAGTACTCAGGACCGCTGACTGCCAGACCTCTGCCAGACAGTGTCAACTTTATAGGTGAGATATATAACTGTATACTGAGCTGTAAAATAATGTTCTAAAAGTTACTCTTGCCTGTTGCTGCTCTCTGGAAGGTTAACTTTGGACTTGTAACCTGTTGACAGAATGCAAGTTTTAGAAAAGAAAAAAGTGTAAATAAAAGTGATCGACAGTGTGCAAGATTGTTAGTTTCTTCTCAGTTTACAGCAAATATTTGGTCAACGCATCTGGGAGTGCATCGTCTTTGTTTATGTTTTTACCCTCCAAAAATTTGTTGTAGCAAATTCTTTTTATTTGTTGTCCAAGTTAATGTGGGAATCGTGTGTTGTCTCAGTCAGGGAGACTAAGACACAGCTCCCACTCTCTGCACTGAGAAAAGTGTGGGGGGAAGCCGTCAGCTACATCTGCGGACTGAAAGAGGACTACATTCGCCTGTACCAGGGACATAGGGCTGCCATGTAAGTGCAGAAACACACACATATACATACACCTACACACTGAAACATCCTTACCTTGTATTTGTGCATGTGTAGGCTGAGCCTGCTGCGCTACAACACCAACCTAACACGGTACAAGAACCTGCTGTTCTCCCAGTCGCAGCAGCTCCGAGCCAAACTGGCTTTTTTTAAGACCAGCATCCAGCACGACCTTGAGCAGTACACCAAGCAGAGGCACATCGGCATCTGTGAGTGCATGCTTATCTCCTGATGTGATACATCATTTAAAGTAGTTACTGATGCCTTAGGTAAACTATCTGCTGTTGTGCGTTTTTCTGAAGCTTCAGAAAAAATGTTGAAGACCTGGCAGGAAAATGAAGATAAAGCCGACGGGTTTACAAAGGTAGGAATATTGTTACTTACTTGCAGTTGTAAACTTACTTGCAGTGATTTAAAAACACTGCGTGCTAAGGGTGTTTTGTGCTGTAGATTGCAGATGTGGGGTATCTGGATGAAGAGATAGTGGCTCTACATTCTGAGATCGTGGAATTGCAGAGGAGTCCATTTGCGAGGAGACAGGGGGATGTAATGGAACAGCTGTCAGTATCTCTATTATATGTACACTATAATCCTTTTCTTAAAGGAGTTCACATGTTTCAATCAGTCTTAAAACAATAGGCATGCGCCCATATTCAAAATAGAAATAATTTGTACTAAACAAACTTTGGAAGATATCCGCTTGATTTGAAATCAGACGGCTGAAGCCTCATATTAACTTCAGATAAACTTTAGAATATATTGTATGATAAAATGAGGACATTGGATTTTGTCCCCCATCACTTTTAGTGGATGCATGTTAAGAAAGGATCTTTTAATGGCCAGTACGGACGGAAGGAATTAATGACCTGACTAATTGTTTTAAGACAGACTTGAAAAAATGTGAGCCTATCATTAAAATATAACTGTGGTATGCAAAAGTTAACTCTCTCTCTTTTTGCCATTTTTTTCAGCGAGGAAAAGGCTATTGACCTCTTCAAGCAACTGAAAGCTAAATGCAAAAGTTAGTACAAATCATCACACATTTAAAATGGTAAACACGAGTTATAGGGGCTCCTGCTTTTTGTTGTTGATCATAGCCAGCTACAGCGGAATCTGATAAAGCTTGTTGCTATGGATTCAAATAAATCCAATGGCTGGCAAATGTGCAGATGGATCCACTGAACAAACGTGTCACAGGGGCCACCTTTGTTTAATTAATTCCTCAGAATAGCTGTTAATGTGAATAGCAGGATGGTATGTAGCGTGTGTTTGCGTGACTGTGTCAGATGGTAGTACATGGATGGTCATAGTGGTATGTGTTCGTACAGGTCCTGACCCTCCACATGGCTACAGTGACAGCTCGGACATGGTGAAGATGATAGTCCAAACAGTTCAGAACCAGGACAGAGTGCTGAAAGACTTGTACACTCACCTTAGGTAATTTAACCAGAAGTGTAATCTAAACAGATACACACATACACATAAATGCAACTATGCAAAGTTCAGCATAACTGAGATATTATGTTACAGTTCTCTGTGTGTTTTTTGTGGTTTAACTCACCTTTTTTTCCTGTAGTACAATTCTGGTGTGTAAGCGACGCATCGTTGATTTGTTCCCTAAGTTGGAGAGGGCTGTAGAGAACATAAAAACTGCAGAGGCTGCAGTGATGCAGATGCAAATGAAGAGACAGAAAGAGTTCTGGTACCTCCTCAAGATTGCCTGTGTGAGTGTAAAACAAGAGGCAGAAAATATTGTTAGCTATTAGTGCTGTTTTAGTAGCTTGAAGCTCTGCAATACTGTAGCTAATATGGTGTGTGGTTGTGTCTTTAGGCCCAGAGCAATTCTCCATCACAGTCACTTATGCAACAATCCACTGACAGGTAAGATCTGGATAAGTCACAAGTTTTACAGAGCTCAATATATATTTTAATGGTATCTAAAAAAGACACTTTTAAAAGGAATCGTCACACTAAAACATAATGTGGCTGTTTTCTCTGTCATTAGCTACATTCTATAAGATGAGTTTAAATCTACACTGCACAGAACAAGTTGAATGATCTCCTAAAACCAGCTGCTGGGTTTTGTACAAATCAAAAAGCTGCCACAAGAGGTCACCCCATGCACTTCAAAGTCTAGCATCTTAGTAAGAAGAATCCATACAGTGAATTTAGAGTCTTTTGTCTCTTTTTCAGTGAAACTGTTCATCAGTTACTGAATGAGAATCAGCGTTATCTAAGTCAACTAACTTCTCTGTTGCAAGACGCCACCCAGGAGATGGAGCACAGTGTCATGGTATGGGATACAGAAGTGAGGGAGTGTGTTCATGCATGTAAACAGATCTTTGAAGCATTTTACTTTTGACTATTTTTAATTGACCTGAATATTATTTGTACGTAGGTTATTACCATACATTTGCATTGAGTATTGATAGATTCACCTATTCAATGTCAAGGTTTAAGTTTTGAGATGGGAGAATGGCATGAAAATGTTCAGTAGATGGAGAATGGTATGTTTAGTAGTACAGTATTAACTTGTTTGTTCTCTCTCCAGGATCAGGACTGGAGCTGGACTCAGTACGGAGCAGTGCAAGCCCAACCTGAGAAGCTGTAGAAAATGGCCAAAGACTCAGGAGTCAAATATAGTATATACTGTTAAATAGGGTTGGGTACCGACATCCGGTGCTAATACAGCACCGGTGCCTTAACAACCGGTATCTACTGTACCGAATTGGAACGCGGATTTCGGTGCCACTGAAATGCCAGCACTGCCCTCTGATGCTCCGAAACAGATGTTAGAGGCAACCGAAACATCGCTGCATGTGACGCTAGTTAGCATAATGCACTTGGCAGCAGGTAACGTTAGCCTACCGTTAGCTAGCAGCTGGATAAACCATGGTTGTATTAAGAGAACGGTTAAAATGCTGACAGTTAATGCGGTGTGACTGTATTTCACTGTAGAGGATTCCAACACAGAGACGTAGTCTGCAGCTGCCGTTGTCGGAAAAACAACACAGACGGTGGGTTCACCTGAAACTCGCCTCGCCAGCCTCGTGGTGCATTCAAAGTTATTGTAAAATACCCTTTTTCCATCTAGTGGTTGTTTTGGTTGTTAACCAGCAATTTACTGGTGAAATAAATGATTGTTATAAGTTATTGTTATTACATTTTTAATAAATCATTTAATTTTGACCATATGGCCTTAGCAATAAACAAGCTGTTCTTAAATGTCGCCGACTGTCGTTTTGTGCTCCTTTTTTTAATAAATACATCTTTTTTTTAAATGTTTTAAAAAGTATCGTTTTAGCATGGGTATCGGAAAAAAACCAACCAATACCCAACCCTAACTGTAAACAAGTGCCTTATCAGAGTTACACTATCTGAAAGCTTTGTGATTCCATACTGTGTATTTTACATACATGTAACAGTGTGAAACTGCATAATATTGCACTGTAAGCTATTCATGTTTTAATTTAAATGTATATTATTGAGTTTTAGATGTAACCAAGACATATTTATTTTACTGGTAATATTGATTAGAGTAAACATTGCTGCTGACAAACTATGCATGATGGAATATGAATAAATATTTATAAATGTATGGCACATATTGTATATCTTAGTTTTTTCTTTTCTCTGCAAGTTTTAAACTGTTGAATGTAATACGCATCTGGTTATTTACATACACACAGTGGACCAGACACATGCAGGAAAAGTGCTTGTTTATAAGACCCTGGGTCAAAATTATTTTGGGAGCTGCTGAAATCTAAACAGCAAGGAGGCAAATGAGAGTAACACCATGCATAAAATAATATAAAGGAAAACGACAAAAAGGTAACAGGCATACTTAAAGGCAGTGTGTTTAGTCAGGACAGCTCTCTGTAGTTTCAACAGAATATTATCTTTAATCTTTTTTTTTATTCATTAAATGAGGAAGAACATCAGTATACAGTCCTAATGCATGTGGACGATGTCTTTAAACAATGCAAAATTAACTGTGTAAAGCAATGCTGCATCTCCACCTTTTGTTTTAGTCATACTGACCTCCATCATTAAGCCCACATTATAGTTTAAGGTATGGTTTTTGACCCATTTTCTGGGCAAACAAGGCAAACATTTTACATTTCAGTAAATATATTACTAAGTAGTGCATCAACAGTTTACTATTTGAGATGAATACCAGACACTGAAATAAATGGCTTTTTTTATTTCACTCAATTTCAGTGGAAAATGTTGGTTTTATTTCCATTTACTGTATCTTATGGTTGCATTTACTCATTACATTGAACCCCCTTTTCATTTCACACATAAATTCTGCAAAAGCATAATACAATATGATGTGTTTGAGCAGTAGTAGCTAGTAGTGTTGGGTTAATATATTTTAATAAAAATATTTTAGATAATATAATTATGTCCACTTAACTTATTCAGTTCCTAAACCGCTAACTTAACCTCATCATAACATGTGTCATTCAATATTTTGTAACATTTTATTGTGTTTATTTTCATTTTGTCTAGTTGACTATCCCTTTGCGGAGAAAAAGCTGATCGTTGCACCCATCTCTCTATTTCTATTTCTCTATTTTATATACAGGAGCCTTTTAATTTGGTTGGCCTGACTGCAAAATGGGTGGCCCCATTGATATACATGCATTCATACATTATTATATACATTATTACAATAACACCCATATACAATACCGACTGGTTTTGGTTTTGAGCGTGTAAATGGTAGCCTGACAAGCCAGACCCACATCAAAATGTTGGCCCCTCCTGGCTGCAAAATAAATTTGCTGCCACTAGGGTGCGTCTAGAATCTAGACTAGATGTCTGGGCTATTTAAATGCTGAAACATCTGAAGGCATTGATTGGTTGGTTCTGGCCAATAGAAACATGGCTAATTAACATATTGTCGCAAAACATCATGGGAAAAAGACAAACTAGTCGCATTTAAAGAAGAATCGACTTATTCGCCGTATTGACAAAAACGTTAACGTCGTTTACGCTACATTGTCGTAAGAGACGAACTATATACATAGCGGGTGACATTTTTAAGTCCGATACCGTGATATTAAATGGTACTTCCATTCAGTGCTATATATATCGTTGCCTTTGATATTACTACTTGGATGTGAGGGCGATCTGGCTGCGACATCTGTCACCCCATTGATCGCTAGGGTTTATTCGGCTGATCTGGCTGGCTAGGCGGGTGTCCCCTTCCTCCCTCACCGCTCCATGTGTGTCCCTCCCGAAGCCCCGCGCTCGGTGGAAGAGGACGATGGTTCCCCCGGCGGACGTCCATCCTTCGGTGTACCAGTAGCTGCGCTCCCCTGCTAGAACCTCCAAACAAGCTCAAGGCCCATTTGTAGGAGAAACGTAGGGAAGTTAAGCTCCAAAGAAAGCGTCAGGCACATCCAAATGAGGCGCTGCACGTGGCAGTCTGCCTTCCTTTTTAGTCTAGTTTTAGAAGTCATTTTATGTCACTAACATAAATAGACGGAATTTGTATAAAGTTAAAATGAAACAATTGACAAGAGACCGGTGTAAGGAACATACTTGAATCTGGTAAAAGTGGACAAACCAGAAGATGCTTGGTCAGCTTCCTAAAATCTACATGACACTCTAAGCGTTAACTAACTCCAGACGGCAGTAGTGCAGCATTAAGGATGCTAGCTGCCGTTTAAACCCATAGAAGAAGAAGGAAGTTGTGGGAAGCGGGGTGAGGGGGATTGGACGTTGAATGATAAGACCAGAAAGGGATAGCTACGGTTCGATCGCAGTGGTAGGGTTCATTTTATTTATCATAAACCAGCCTTTTGTTTTAACGCGTACATATTAATACTTTTATTTCAGCTTTGTGACAGGTGAGTAAACTCGTTTGCTTTACGCTAGCATCCCTAATGTTAAGCTACAAGAAACTGAACGAGTTACGTTAGCTGACTTCCTAACCCACCCAATAATGAGAGCTAGCTAGCTAGGTTAACGTACCAGGGGAATCATGGTGTATCAGCCTTTGCTATTGATGCATTAAATATATTCAGACGTTCGGTGTGATCGTTATATTGAAGGAGTATCTGTGGCGCAAACGCGTTGCTGTATGTGTTTTCAGAGGATTTCTCGCTTGTTTCCTTACAAGTAATTCTGCAAGCTAGCTAGCTCATCGTTTATGTTAGCGTTAGCTGTTTGCTTCCTACTTGTGAAGTGCACAGTTTTGAAGCACAATACCGCCAATGCGATGAAAAAATAATCCTGCAAGTCATTCAACTGAGAAACGTCCTCGTTATAGAATTAGCTATTATCTCAAAATAATGCGAAACCTTCTCATTATAATGTCATAGCTAGCTAGCTAGTATCTCAAAATAATGCGAAACCTTCTCAAAATAATGAGTTAGTATCTCAAAAATAATGAGAAGCTTTCTGAAAATAATGAGAAGCGTTACCTAAACATACTAAGTCATTATTTTGAGTGAGTTTCTCATTATTTTGAGATTTTTTTAAGATAACTTACTTTTAAAGATCTGTGCAAATACATTTCCTCCCCCTTTTATAGCTTTTGGATTACAAATTTTTGTCCACTCCATTTAAGGGTAACGTTAGACTAAATGTTAGGATCACCTCTCAGTATAATGCAATGTAATTCAACAGCTTCACAAACTACAGTCTCCAAGACCATAACGTTTTGACCATAAAGTTGATAAATACCTCTCTGAAACAGTTTAATCTAAGCCGAACATTAAAACTTCACGAAGGTAGGATTTGTCACAGGGCTGTTGTGTGCGACTGCATTAGTTTTAGATAGGTTTACCTAACACGCTGTTAAATGACTGATTCACTGCTGCTGACAATTATAGAAAAGATCTGACACGGAGGTGTAATGGTGCCCTGAGTACATAATGTTGTATAAATATGTCAGTATGTTTATGCTTCTTTCTCTGCCTGTAGGTGAGTACTAGCGAGGATGACGATGCCGCACATAGGGGCAGTATTTGGAGCAATAGCAGGAGTGATGGCCATCATGTTGCACTCCTCCATTCACAAGGTAGAAGAAGGACACCTTGCTGTGTACTACAGGTATCAGAACACTGACCTTTTATATATGTGCCTGACAGAAATAACAAATATACTTACTAGAATGTGGATGGCATATTGTTGTATGAAAGAGGCCTATTTCCTGATAATGATACATACACATTTTGCCTGGATATGGCAATATTATCTGGGATTCTGAGGCGTGCATACGCCATACCTGTCCGACCAAAGACAGCAAAAAGAGAGGCAATCGGCAACAACTTGTCAGCTTAGAATTTTCCATTCCAGATCTGAACATGGTCTTAACGAGTGTCTGTTTGTACAAATCAGTCAAATGTAACAGTGATTAAGGCTAAACAGACTGGTAAAGAGGGCTAGCTCTGTTCTGGTCTGCCCTCTGGACACCATAGAGGAGGTGGGGGAGAGGAGGATGTTAGCCAGGCTGGCATCAATCATGGGCAACACCTCTCACCCCCTACATGAGACCTATGAGACATATTATAACATATGGGACATATATTAAACCCTAATTGTTGGCAGTGTTCATTAAAAAATAGCAGGAACAACCAGTAATATAATGCAACATTATTCAACAAAAACTCAACTATACCCTCATAAATACTGTTAAACCTGAATGAACACCGTAAGTCCTTTTCTTTTGTCCACCCTTCATTTATTTTTTGTCCACACTCTTTTAATATAATCAGTAGATAATCTGATGTTAAGAAGTCAGACCAAATAATTAGTTTGTCTTTGTTTCAGGGGTGGGGCATTGCTGACTTCTCCCAACGGTCCTGGATATCACATCATGCTGCCTTTCATTACCACCTACAGATCAGTGCAGGTAAGCCTACCTTTCAGCCCTGAAACTTGGCCTGTTGGCAGAGGCAAGTGCAATGTTAGAGTCAACCAGAAGGTGCTGATGCATGAAGACCAGAATTGGATCTTCTATAAATAAATCAGTTGCAGCATGCAAACAGTTTCCATTCAACCATGGCTGCAGAGGCATGTTTACGCACCATTTGTTGTGCTTTATTTACATATATATATATATATATATATATATATATATATATATATATATATATATATATATATATATTATGTGTATATGAATATATGTTTTTACAGCTTATGCTACAGAGATATTTTTGACCAACCTTTTATGTTATTTGAGAGTACATATAATAGTAATAAAATAATATCGAAGATGTGACTAGTTCATTTATTTGGATTCTCATGGGCTATGTAGGAAAATAATCTTTATCATCATTATCATATGATTGTAATTGAGTTTTTGTGTTTCAGACTACTCTCCAAACTGATGAGATCAAGAATGTGCCCTGTGGAACAAGGTAAGACTTGAGTTTATTGATGTAGCTGTTACAGTGTTCCATCCATGAAAATGGTTATGTATTTTAACAGATTTTTCTTTTCTTGATAGTGGTGGTGTGATGATCTATTTTGACAGAATAGAAGTTGTTAACATGCTGGTCCCTTCAGCAGGTACAACATGTTCTAATTTCCTTCTTTGCAAAAGTTTGGTTGGTATTTGGTTGACACTTTAACCCTGCCAGCTGCTTGGTATTACAACTGTTGTCTTTGTTCATTTCTTTGCAGTGGTGGACACTGTGAGGAACTACACGGCAGATTATGACAAAACTCTCATTTTCAACAAGATTCACCATGAACTCAACCAGTTCTGCAGTGTACACACACTACAGGAGGTATACATTGACTTGTTTGGTGAGTATGCTTTTGTAAAAAAATATAAATGTTTATGCAATAGAATGCAACTTGTCCTGTGTGTTCATTCTTGAAATTCCTAAAATGTGAAACCCGGCATGTTGTATATTCAAACAGCTGCTGTTTTTTTTTTTTTTGTCTTGCAGACATTATAGATGAGAACATGAAGACTGCTTTGCAGAAAGATCTTAATGTTATGGCACCTGGACTTACAATACAGGTATTTGAACACATGCACGTATAACTTAAGGGGCGTAGTAATTCATGTCACAGTGGAGGCTGAAAAATCTGGCTTGCTTGTCCTTATCACACATTTAGCTATTTACACTGCAAACCTTCTGCTCTGTGCGGTCGCCCTTCACAGTGAAAGAAAGAATGTAAACAGGGATTGCATATCGTATTTGCAGTAGTCTCCTAATGAGACAATGCGGAGTATAGTTATACTGTATAATGTGTGTAGCCCACTTTTGCAAAGTAAATGAAAGAATAGGAACATGGTTACTGCAGGGAATATAGCTAAAGCACAATATGATTTTACATACCATCAGTCCAGTATTGTTGTGGTGTTATAAAATGTTAAAATCTGACGCTAAACTCTAATTCAAAACCTACCTACTGCCATTAACCTCCTGTGCTAATTAGCCTGTAAATGTAGCTTGAGCTGTGAGCCAATGGCAATTTACTGTTCTTATGACATTAGGTAAAATTAAAACCGGTTTCACTCTTCCACTCAAATTCTGAACAGCTACCAGTAGACCAATTATAACTTGAAAACCCTAACTAGCCTGATAACCAGCTCTCTGAAAAACATTTTTGGCAGATTGACTGCGAATGAAGTGTACATTTGTTTTCTCTCTCTTTTTTCCTCTGCGCTGTTTCAATATCCTGATGAAGGCAGTCCGTGTTACCAAGCCAAAGATCCCTGAATCTATCAGGAGGAACTTTGAACTCATGTGAGTTTGTAAATCTGTACTGACTAGCACAGTCTTAGTGCATGGTTCAAATTCTGTTACCCGACCACTCAGTTCATGCAAGACCACACAGAAAGGAAAATATTTACAAGAACCTTTTTTTTTTTTTTTTGTGTGTATGTGTGTTGTATATGCAGGGAAGCAGAGAAGACTCGTCTGTTAGTCACGGCTCAGACTCAGAGGGTGGTGGAAAAGGAAGCAGAGACTGAAAGGAAGAGGGCCATTATTGGTAAATGTGATGTTTATTTACTGTAAATAAGCCAGCTAGGTTATTATAATTTTAGCTGCTGTTCCCTTTCAGTCACTCATGTGTAACCCTACTATCACCCATGTGTAACCCTCAACCTTATGTACAGCTGTTACAGCTCACATGTTTTTTTCTGTCCCATAGAGGCTCAGAAAGTGGCCCAGGTAGCAGAGATCCACTTCCAACAGTTGGTGATGGAGAAAGAGACGGAGAAGAGGATCTCTGAAATAGAGGGTTAGCCTCAGTGCTTTCAGTTCTCTTCTGTGAGATTTGTGTGTTTCTGTATGTGGTTGGCGACTGGTGAACTGGTCTGTCATGTGTCTGCCTCATTCAACACGGCCTCTTTTGTTTCAGATTCTGCCTTCCTGGCAAAGGAGAGGGCTAAGGCTGATGCAGAATATTACACTGCTGCCAAGATAGCCGAAGCAAACAAGGTAAACAAAAGAAATGCTGTTGACATAATTTAATACATAAACACAACATTTACTGGCCTTAAAACAACGTCACAATATTGGGAGGTATCTTTGTGATCGCTACAATATAATTATTTTTTACAGTATAACAGTAATAATAATAATAATACAATAATGGCAATAACAACATTTCAGCAGGTGTGATCAGATTTATACAGCCAGCACATGTATTCTGTCTGTGGTGGTAGAGGCAGAGCTGCTCTAAAGTAATTCTCAAATCAGAGTTGTTTATGGAAATGGATCTGCTGTAATGGTGTTAGTCAGCTGAGTCCAGCTGATCAATATCGAACGTAAAACGTAACTTTAAATAGGTGCAGAGCGTATTGGGTTAAACATGTCCAGCTGGTGATGATCAAACTAAACAGGTGTTTACATTGACATGTTTCTCCCATACCCCCACCTGCCTCTGAGTGAGCTGTTACCCTCCACTTTTCCCAACAAACATTTTTTTATTGTGACCATTACAATGGGCTTTTTTGATTAATAATAAAAATGGAACATACAATGTCATGATTGATTGATCATTGTCGGCCTGAGCTGAATTAGACCCTGAAGTACGGTGTACATTTAAGGACATCCTCAGCCATCAGTCAGGTCTCAGACATCAGAGGAAAAGGCGTCCGGTAAAACAGTGTCAGATTTTAGAAAAAATGGCCTCTGGTCTCAAGCGTCAGCTGATAAGGCTTCGTGTCTCAGGATAAACAGCCTCAGATAAAACGGCTTCATTCGATCTTCTGCTCTGGGGCTGTTTGGTTTGAGGCTGTTTCCTCTGTGGCCATACGGTTTTAGCATGTTTACTGTTTTTTTAAACAAACTTTATTGACATTTGACATTGACAATAACCACCAGGTGTACAAAAATGGCAGAAAAAAGCATGGCATCACATTAGTTAAAAGATGTTATGGAGTGCACCTACAGTATATTCAGTGTTTGGATTGCTTTCTTATTTTTTAAATAAAAATAGTTTTTAGTTTTTTTGGTTTCAATTTTAAACACAATGAATTTGTGTTTCTGATTGCTGTACTTACATTTATAAATATGCTATTTGGCTAATGGAATAATAATGTTGCTAATATTATACTGGTTTGTTTGAGCAGAAATGTTGTCTACTATCTATCTATCTATCTATCTATCTATCTATCTATCTATCTATCTATCTATCTATCTATCATGTCTTTCCACAAATTGTTTATGTAAGGATAGTTTTAAAATATATAAAATGTCTTCAGGGTATATAGCACAAAAGGAACAACTGACCTCCACATCTTTTGACAGGGGAAGTATTTGATGTATAGTCTTAAAAAGACAGTTTGTTAATAATCACAAATTTAGCAGGTAAAGCCCAGTATTATATTACGAACCTTATTATTCTATTAGCAATCGAAATGCTGAATATATGTGCTCTCTATAAGCTTGGGCTTAAATAAGATGCAAGTTGGTGCTAGTTTTTATTATGTGTTTAAGCGTTTGCATTTTGCTCAGCTCTACTACACATACTACTTCCTTTTCACTACTGAACTGTACGGCCTCATCATCGACTCTAGCTGAGAAAGATAGAACTAGCAGTGGACACTATTCAATTCATTTTTAATTATAGTATCAAATCATAACAAGAGTTATCTCAAGACACTTTACAGATAGAGTAGGTCTAGACCACACTATAATTTACAAAGACCCAACAATTCCAGTAATTGTACTACTAGTGTTTGGAAGATGTTGTGATGTTTACTTGACCTATGAATGGCAGTTAAAGGCTGCACTCTGCATTTGCTTGGGTGGTGGGTTTAAATAAAGATGCAAAAAAGGGGGATGAATCTCTCATGAAAATGATCTCTATAGCATCTTTTAACCCTTTGAACTCTGCAATATAAATGGTGCGCTTGTTGTTTTGCACCGGATCTCACATAACGTGTAACGCTGTTATAGTTTTCATTTTACATCGATTTAAACAGGATCATGTAAACAATGATCTCCTGCGGCCGCCAGCTCCATTTTCTGCCATTATTGTACCCCCTGGCGGTTATTGTTAATGTCAACTGTCAATAAAGTTTGTTTTAAAAAGAACTATGCTGAAACCGTACGGCCTCAGACCAAAACAGCCTCAGAGCAGAACTGAACCTGATGCCTTTTCCTAAAATGTACAGCGTAGTAAAGCGACTCGTTTTATGGTCAGTGTAGTTACTATGTCGGAGTATGTGGCCATTGTTGTGTGCTTTAGCGCCTCAGTTCTTCTCTCTGAACATTGATATTGTCAACCACCTCCGCAATACTGAATTCACTTCCTTTTTTGGAACGAAATCCTCCACAGTTGAGCCAGCAGCAATGTCGTATTCAATTTTAGCCATGCTGTACATTGTCAGATTCATACAAGTATTGTCATGAACAGTGATAATGACCCAGCCCTAAACTAATCCTCACATACTGCTGTCTTTTTTTTTCTAAATTTTTACAGGTGAAGTTAACCCCAGAGTACCTGGAGCTGATGAAGTACCAGGCCATATCAGCTAACAGTAAGATCTACTTTGGCCAGGACATCCCTAACATGTTTGTAGAGGGAACCAACAACCCCCCTAAGTCTGTGCGCGCCCCTAATCTGCCCAATGCTCAACAAGTGAAGCCAGAGTGAGTCCAAAGCTCTGCCTCTGCACAGGACAGGAGAACCTGATGAGGACTTGTCTTGTCTGTGAGATAGAGAGCTCTGAACTGAAGATGGTGGGTGGGAAAGCTTTGCAGCTAGTTTGGTTAAACGCATTTTAGTCTTAAATCTAAATGGCAAAGAACAAGTGGGAAAATGTAAGGACAAGCAGAAGTGAAAGCTAGGAAAGGCAAGACAAAAGGGAATTATTCGTGACTTCCACTCTTTTTTTGGAGGCGGGGGGGGGTTGGACAAGTTTTAGGAATGAGAATGATGCCATAGTTAAAAATGAAAAGCATAATAAATGCTTATGCCTGGGAAGGCGATGGCAAGAAGTCGCCCTAATTTATGTGTGCTTGCAGTCAGTGCAGTGTTTAACTTTGCTGTTGGATCTGCATTCATTTTGTTTTTTGTACGCCAGAGGAGTGATTTGTGATAAATGATTTTTGAGAATTAATTTCTGGTTGAGCTGAACTGGAATCTAACAGGTGACACTAATTAATTAAAAGTGGTTAGGGTTTGTGTAAGTGTGTAATGTGGGTAGGTCATCTGTGCCATCTTCTCTTACACTAAATCACTAGTTGGCTCTGCTTTCTCAACATGAGTCAGTGTGAGGACTGTTTGATCACACCTCATATCAAATGCTGCTTGTGGATGAAAACGGATATGTGAAAGACTTTTTTTAAACGTTTGCGTTCTAGAAACAAGTGGCCTGACTTTGTAAAAGTTTGCATAGTTGGATACAATCCTACAGATACTCAAGTCTTTGACATGGGAGGGTGGTCATCGGGTGTTCCCAGTTTCTATAGTTAATATACAGCGGTGTCAGATTGGTAGTAATGCAGTTTATTTTCTGTAACCTTGGTGGTAGTTTGCTGTTATTAGTTGTGATTGAGAGTGCAGCCACCTCAGGGAGACTTGAGATGCTGCACTAGAGCTGCTGTGGTATTTACTGTGAGGAAAAAGGCTTTAGTGCTGCCAATAGAAAATCAGATTTCCTTTTCTAAAAGCTAACATAAATGCATTAATAACAAAAAGTTAATTAATATGGGAACGTAACAATAAGGCGGTTATGATAGTGCCACAAGAGGAAGTCGTGATTTGTACGTCTTTATTTCCTTGATCTGGTTTTGATTATCAGGGCCATGCATGTGGAAATGTGTAGTGGCTTGATTCAGATAAGTAGTGCCTGCGATGTCTGCCAATTCTGTTCTACAGCTTATTCCGATGTAAAAATGTAAATTCTCAGGAAATTGACTTTTATTTTAATGAACAGCTGCTCAATGTTGGACAGAGCTTAAACCCTTTAAAGTCATCATTGGCAATTTTTGCAAGTAAGAAAGATTGGCTAGACGAGTTGGAACAGTGAAACAAGAACATTTGATTTGAGGATAAGCAAAGCTATGATTTCCTTTTCACTAGAATCAAACTTTGTTTTGACAGGCGACATTCTTAGTGCACTGTCACTACTTTATTGCACGACCTATTTCCAGTCGGTGTCTGTGACATTGAATATAATGAGCATGTTGGTCTGTCAAAGTAAAAATAGTATAAACAAAAGCTTCTTTCCACGGTCAATGTTTACATGTTTCTGTAATTCAAGAATTGATGTACTGCAAAGTTTTTCAATCTTTGCTAAACAAGCTAATTGTAATGGCAACGCACAGCTCCTAATTACAGTATTAACTTACTTACTCTTAAGGGAGAATTTGTTTAGCCTTTGATCAGTTTTGTGTTCCAGTACAACACAAGTTTTGCTCTAAAAAAGATTATTGTTAATAGAGCTTGGGCTTAAATAAGATGCAAGTTGGTGCTAGTTTTTATTATGTGTTTAAGCTTTTGGATTTTGCTCAGCTCTACTACACATACTACTTCCACTATTCAAAATGCAAGCCTTAATTAATGGGTTACCCCAGACTTAAAGATTCAGTGATTCTCATGAACTAAAAAGCTCCATTTGAACTTAACTGTGAGAGTTCTTAAGAGCTTGGATGTACAGACTGAACTTTACGGCCTCATCATCGACTCTAGCTGAGAAAGACAGAACTAGCAGTGGACACTACTAGTGTTTGGAAGATGTTGTGATGTTTACTTGACCTATGAATGGCAGTTATAGGCTGCACTCTGCATTTGGTTGGTTGTGGGTTTAAATAAAGATGCAAAAGAGGGGTATGAATCACTCATGAAAATGATTTTTTGGTCTATTTTGTACAATCTGTGAAATCTAACATTGTCTCCTTGTTTTAAAAGGTTTATATGCAAAAATGTTTTCAAGTTTTGACAATGTTCTTATGTAAAATAAAACCTATTTTGGTACCTCTCTTCTCCAACTGTGCTGCTTTGTGTGGACATTGTGTAGTACGCTTGGATGCCAACAGGAGGAGAGCTAACTCCATGTTAAATGATAAATGCTCTGGTTCAATCACTGAGCCAGATTGCTACCAACTGGTGATGTTGAAAGACGAGATAAGTTTAACAAAGCAAAACAGAAAAACAATCAGGGGTCAATAAGATGGTAAGCGTGCAATATGTTTAGAGAAATGTAGAGCAGTGTAAATACTGCATGAGAAAGGGCAAGTTTGTCAATGTGTAAAAAAGATGTGTAGTTTTAGAAAAAAAATTGAGAATGTCAAAATTTGTCCACAAATGTAATCCACTGTAAGGTTACTCAAAGACTGAGGAAAAACTTTAAAATCGGAGCACACATTTAAAGAAGAAACCCATACTTTGTGGGACACTTAAACTACACATGCACACATCCTGAAGTTACAACTTTGGATTTTGGCCCTGGTTTTGACTGTAGGGACAACAAATGTTTTATATACATTCACAAACTTATATTTCTGGTTTAGAAGTTTTTCACAGGTTTACAAATGGTGACAGATTATTATTTCTGAACATTGCCTCTCAAGCATAAAATCATGTTTGAGCCCATACAGAATTTTTTTTTGAAAAAAGTGAGAATTCATACAATGTGCATGTGTTGGCTAGTCACTTATTTAGATATCTGGTTGGTTGAGGCGATAGGATGATTCAGTAAACATTTACTGAATATGCATACACGATCACAGTTCCTTTAGTTATAACCTACATAATGTGTTGTAAACCTTACAAAAACAGACAATGTTTGTCGAGTCTGTAAAATGGTCATCCCAAGAGAGGGACTCTAGGTCTTGCCCTCAGCAAGGCGAGTCAGCTGTTAACAAAGGCTTTCCAGGAAGCATTCAAAATGTGTATGTGTGTATGTGAGTGAGCGTGACCACTGCCTGGATGACCAGATGAGGGATAGCTTCCTCATATGACCTTAGTCCTTACATATCCTGGCCCAGCCAAACCATCAGTCTTTGCTTTCTGAAGGAGGATGTTTAGTTATAGTCTGACCACAGATCTGGTTTTCCTGATGCCAGAATATGTGACAAATCCCGCCATAAAGCCTGTCTGTGAGTTTGAATGAACTTCACGTGTCCTCAGCTTGTTTACTCAAGTGACCTTTTTTTTTTTTGTGGATGTCTGGGCTCATTTTAATGGGTGGTCTGATTTGGTGTCAGGGCTGCAAAGCCAGTTTAAAGCCCTCCCCTCACAGGAAGTGGTGTCAAGGTCATGTTTGCTGATTCCTGCATGAGCCAGCGCTTCTCTTTCCTTCCTTTTGTCCCTGATCATCAAATCCTGCATGATCCTTCTAGCCTTGACTCCTCGTCCCTAGATCCATCCCTCAGAGATACAAGGGCGTGGTCCTTCATTCTGAGTGGAGGCTGGAAAATCTACTCCCCAAACAGCAGAATATGATTCATCAGCTGCAGTCAGCGCCATCATCAGTAGCTGCTCTGTTCTGCAGTTTTCTCTCACATTCCTATCCTGTGTGTGTGAGTGAGTGAGTGTGTGTGTGTGTGTGTAATACAAAACCTCATAGAAAGAGCATTAGCTTTGCTATTTCTAAGCACTTTCCTTCCCTTCTTAAGTCTTTTACTTATGCTCCTCTACATTTTTGAGGTGACAATCTGGATGGATTTTGCAGTCATTCCTTGAGTCAGCTGTAAAATGTAGGCTCAAAACCTAATTCTGTGTTGCATATGTGTCAATATGAATATGAAATATGTGAATGTTTTGATTAACCTAATTGTGCTTTGTTCTTCTTTATTCTCTTGTTGTGAATTATTGGTCAGCCATTAAAGGCGCCCTTCATCAATTATACAGATGACTCAGTGATGTCAGTTTACTCATCACAAGGAGTACTACTACTTGACCCCTACATTTGTGCTGTTGACCAATAGCAAGCCGTGTGGACAGCGCCGCGCTTTGAGGGGACTGAGAGCCAGAGAGTCCAAAATTAAAGAAGCTATTGTAGCTGATTCGCTGTGTGTCACTATCCACTTTTATTTAACATATTGGAGAATAAACTGCACCACAAAAGAGGACTGGTTAGCAGTTGGTTATAAGACAGGAGTCTATGGTACAAATATGTCTTGTGAATAAACTACCTGAACTTATAGTTATGTTAGAGTAAATGGCCCAGTACAGAAAAAACAGAAATAAGTTGTTCTGACTGACATGTCTTGACTGGCTAGCATTCCAGTGGTTAATTTGCCAACTAGCCACTTAGCTTGGAGTGATGAAAGACGTTTTAAGTATCAACACAAAAAACTGTAAGATTTGTACCTCAGTGTTTTATTGCTGTAAGCCTAATAATGGTGATTGATTAGGTAGTGTAAAGGTGATTAACTCGACAGAACTCGGTCCCAGCAGCAGCAGCAGCAGCAGCAGCAGCAGCTAGCTGGAGAAGATCAGCTGCTCCTGATGCTGCTCAGCAGGTCTCCCGTCTCTTCTTATTCTACACCAACACAGTGACAGGCGGACACTGACCGACTAATTTGGAGCAACCTGCCCAACCCCATCTCACTGGAATGACGTGATATATCAGAAAAGGAAGTACACTTTATATTTCAATAGAAAGAACATCTGTGTCAGCTTTAGCTTACTATATTTGGACATCTATCAGTTTGGTCGTGCATGTCTTCCGAAACGCTTGAAACAGTGGAAAATGAAGTCATTATTAACTGTGTTCTATCTCTGACCAGTCTTCACACTTAGTCAACAGGAACAAGAGTTGCATTAAAAAGGAATTATGTAATTTTAGATTGTAAAGCAAGTGACAGTCACAGTGTATAAACCTAACACTGCATATAATTTAGCTTGGTTCATTTCAATGCCTTAGATCTCTACACTGCTGATTTGCTACACTGCTCATGTTCAAAAAGACAATTTGGAAATTAAAGGTTGGTTGATTTATTGAGCACTTGGAAGTCAGAAGTAGGTAAAATAGGCTGTGTAAAGGCACAGAAGGTTAACGACTGTAGATACATAAACACATAAAAATCACATTCTACTCACTCCTCGTAAAGAAGCGACTATCTGTATTAAACAACCCAAATTCATATAAACCATTTACAGTAAAATCTCATTAGATAAGATTTAAACACAAGGACATAATATGCAATATCTGCAAAAACATTTATATTATAGAGAAGACATGATATTAAAAGGATTTCAATGTCAAATTAGATAGATCCTCTTGAAATGTTCACTGTTGTGTTTCATGTTATGAAAGAGCGACACACTGGAATGGCTATATTACTTTTACTTACATTTCTCTATTGTGAATGGTGTAACTAATGTTAATGGGAATTCAATTACCAAACCTCTTTTTCATCACAAAAGCACACTTCACTCACTTCACACTTGCATTTCAGGTATGATGCATTTTAGCAGGGAGGACAATAATCTCAGTATATATATATATATATATATGTATATATGAACTGATCCTTTTCCTTGACTAAAGTTTCTTGATAAAGTAAGAATGTATTTATGTTACAGGGTTATAATGTAGAGCTACTATGAAAAAAAAAAGTCTGTGTGTACATGTTTGTATCAGCGTGTATTGCCTTTTGCTTTGTAGGTTTCCAGATGCCGCATCAGATCTTCAATACGCATGTCCTTCAAGTGAACCAGATGCTCTAACCTGTTTACTTTCATCTGCAGGATCTACACACACACACACACACACACACACACACACACACACACACACACACACACACACACACACACACACACACACACACACACACACACACACAAAAAAAAAAAAAAAAAAAAAAAAAAAAAAAAAAAAAAAAAAAAAAAAAAAAAAAAAAAAAAAAAAAAAAAAATTAATATAGATGTAAAGGATTATGATTATTTTTTAACTGTCTAATTATAAAAGGGATTACATTGAATCTGTGTCATTATTTCTTAACATTACAGATATGAATATTGCTTACATTTCATTTCAGTTTTTACCATATTTCACACACACCTATTTTATGTTTACACATATCACATGTAGTAGCCAAGTGTTTCCATGAGTCAATTGGTGTGTGTGTGTGTGTGTGTGTGTGTGTGTGTGTGTGTGTATGTATGTGTGTACCTCCACAGTCTCCTGCAGAGCCATGACAGCTTGCTCTTTTTCCTGCAGGATTAGTCGTAAAGTAGGGTCCATGTCTGAGTAAAACTGTGCTGTCTGCTGCAGTTTACTATACAATGAAAAAAAAACAGAATACACCATCATTATTATAAACTCTGCTTTTGATTACATTTAAGTCACATTAAAAGCAACATTTTGGTCCTACCCGTTTTTTATTCTGCTCTTTTCATCTTTTTTCATCTCTTCTCCTGCCAGCTGAGCCACAAGTTTTGCTTCGGTCTGGTGAATTTCTGAAGACAACAAAGCAAAACTATAAAAATTTCTCCAACTATAATGTGAACACAACATGATGACTAAAACTCTGCTGTTGTTAGAAACCTAAAGGGATTCATCCCATAAAGCTTATGGACAACTAGGGTAAAATGAGGAGGATAGGAGGCAAATGACCATATAAGAAAAAGGGCGAAACAGGGAAGTTAGATTAGAAGATGGAGAAAGAAAAAATTAGGAGGCTTTTAAGTCCTGCAGTGCTGAGCTCAGGCTAGCGATAAAGGCCCTCTGGTGATGTTGGGAGCGGATAAGAGGAACTGAGCTGTGTGTCTGATAGTGGATGGGGTGTAGATTGAAGAGGAAAGAGCAGAGGGAGGAGGCACTAGCCTGAGGTCAGCTTTGCAGGGTTGTTTCAGGAACAGATGAGGTGTGGGAAACGGAAGAAAGACACATCAACGATTCACTCCCTAAAGGTCGTGGCATTCCCTTATCAATCCTGTCTGATGCTGTTCAACGTAGATATGTTTGTGTCTCTGTGTGGTCGCTGCTATCTGTAGGAGAGATTAGCATTACCGTAACAGAGAGGACTCAAGCGCTGACAATATCAGGACGGGAAAGAGAGGGCGAGAAGTAGAGAATATCTTAGAAATAATATGATTTTAGAGGCAGACTCAGCATTCATAGCAGTCACTAGTCCTCTCAGATGCAAAAAAACACCTCAGTTTATCTTGAATATGCAGATTTTGTGTTTGTCAGCTGACCTATAGATACAGCAACATTAAAAATAGTCTAAAATTACACCCACTTCCTTCCCTGCACTAAAAGATGTGAAATGTTGGACTGTGCCGCTTTAGTCAAGGTTTCAAACTGACTGTGTTAGCTAATACACTCCACAAATAGCATAAGGATATATCATGCACAAGCCGTAAGGCCAAAACACAGTCATCACATTCTTCAATTTATGTTTTTGTAATCTGGTTTATTTCACTGACTTAATCGCAGAAACTTCTTGTTCTTCTGCAGAAATTTAGGTTGAATATGACAACAAACATGTCTGTCAGAGGATAAAGTTCCTACAATTGTGTGGATTGAGTAAAAGAAGTTTGAGTAAAGAAATAAGAAGGTATGTTAGGGTTTGTGTAAATGCAATAACATAATAATTACTCTACCTGTATGAGGTTTCTCCTGGTTTCTGGTGTCATAGTATTCCAAATCCTTAGTAAAAAAAAAGTGTTCAAAGTGCGATTATTTTCCCATAGCTACAATGAAAGAGGACCACAGTTATTATTATTTTTTTTAATTAGCATTCAAACAGATAAAAAGGGACTATAGTATGTATGTCTCTAAGCACACACACACACACACACACACACACACACACACACACACACACACACACACACACACACACACACACACACACACACACACACACACACACACACACACATAAACATACAGTACACACCAGTATATTCTCTGTAGTGTGCTCCAGTTTCTTGTCTATCTTCTCCCTGAGGGCATTCAGTACAGGCTCTATCACTCCTGCAGTGCTCAGTACAATCCTCTTCACTGTCTCTTCAGGCACGTGGAAGTTCAGCTTGGAAAACACCTTCCTGTCCACAGAAGAAGAAAAAACAGATGTTTCTAATACAAATAATAACTAATAAAACAGAAAATCAAAACTAGTTACAATAGGAACAGTGGATTGAAAGTGGTTTAACTGATGATGATGCATGGTGATGATAAACACCACAGGGGCCAATGTGTTTACACTGAAGACCCATAAATCTGTAGCTGGCTATGTGCCATATCAGTGGCCTGGGAGAGGATGAGTGGGTGTGTGTTGGATTGGTTCTCACGACCAGATGCAGAGGCCCTTGGTATGCTGAACAAAAGTTCTGCCTCAGTGTTTATAGCAAAATTATTGAAAAGCAAAAAAGCACTGTCGTTTGGATTAGGAGATATATATATATATTAGAATTTTAACTTTTTGTTGAGTCTGTGTTTGTGTAAGAATCTTCTGGGGAGATGTGGACATATTGATAAAGTCAGATTGTGAAAATGTAAATCTTTCCAGCTCAGCTTCATGCAATTCCCTCCTATCCCATTTACAAGCTAGAAGTCTCCAGACAGTACATGAGTGCAGCCACCTTTATTAGATCCACACATGACCTTTTAATAAACAAATAAATGGTTGTTATTATTATTATGTCTTGCCTGTTGAGGAGATCCCAGTTACTGAGCTTCTGTTGTGTGGAGTTTGCAGGAATATAGTTGTGCAGGTCAACAAACTTTGGGAAGAAATATTTGACGACCTCTGCAGCCATCACTACAGAGGGTTCATCAGAAAGGTAGAGTCAGTTCAAGTAAATAAATAAACAGACAGACATTTGAGCTGATAAACTACGTAAACATCCAAACAAGATTATTGTAGCTGGAGACAGTAGTTACGTGAGACACATTTATACGAGGTCGTATTACTCCTGCTGCTTGTTCAGTCACCACCTCCTTGCTAGCAAGGCCGAAAGCTAGCTAGCTAAGTTAACTACGGTTAACATTACCTCCGTCGCTGAAGTCTCTTGTGATGTTTCGTTTGGGCCGGGACAGAGATATTTTGTCTATCCAAGCGTACAAATCCTGCAGTTCCTCTTCGTTCAGTTCTCGGTCCATTATTCTTAAAGCGACATCTGTTTCTAGACAGTTTGTAAAGACTCAAACTGTTTTACTGGGCTAGCTTCCTAGCTTCTCTCGACAACAGTTGTTTAAGGCGTTGCTAGGCGACCGCTAAGGAACTATGACAACAGATTATGGCGTCTGGGATATATTCATAGATGCCACCATATGATACAGATGGATACAAATGACTAGAACACTGATTATGGCTATTCTCTTTTATTGTTCGCTTCATTACACAGACAAAAAGAAGATCTCAATAAATAGGAAAGGTTCAAATGAATTGTCAATTCAAAGTTTGCAGGACAAATCAAGGCAGAATCCTCACAGTAAGGGAGGACTGTGTCTGCTGCATAGAAAATATCCAATATAAAATCCCTTGAACAATTACAATCAACACGTATTAAGTCAACACATGAAACAAAACAGCAGCATGTAATAATTCAGACTCACAAAGTCAAGCATACATAAGTTAGTATAAAAAAGTTCAAGAAAAAGTCATAATCTGTAAAGTGCCCATGTTGGTGCCACATTTTTAAATCCCTTAACAACATTATTTCTTAGAAAAGCAGTACCAAAACCAATGTGAGGGAATAATAACAATTAGTAAAACAGTTACAGCATTGATAGTGCAATTGCTAAGTGTTCACATATCCAAGGATCAAGGCAGAGAGACATTTCCCATAAATTTAAAAAAATAAGAAAAAACATCATCATGGCAGCATAGCCATTTGTCATTTATAAAGCACAGGAGATGAGTCTGTCAATCACAGCTTCAGATTATCATCAACATACTGCAGGCTTACATAAGCAAGACACAGACGGTGGTAATCCTTAGGGAGGCCATAATTGCCAGAAAAGCTCTGTTATTTATTTGCTGCTGATTCTTCAGTGGATCTCGTTTCCACTTTAAAACAGACATGCGTCTCCTGAGAGGATTTATTGGTCCTTCTTAGGTGGGACAACAACAGTGTCCTCTGTCAGAGGATCTCAGTGTTTACACCATGGGAGACTGATTCCCTCTGTCATCTGGGCCTGCTTTGGGGCATCAGGGCAGCTCTCCCTGCAAGCTAGAAAAACAAATGTTAAGAAACATGCCACTGATGAGCTTCTCTCAGGTCAACTCCAAATGTCTTTCCCAAAACTCTTTTGTTACATGTCTCTTAGTTATTCAGTGGTGGTCCAGAGAAGTTTATGTGCTTACTGACTCACTAACACTGAGCCACAGCTTGTTCATTACACTGCTATGTTGGGACAATATCCAAAACCACAGACGTCTTTATAAACGTGAATGCCTTGAATAACATTAGGAATGTCTGAATACCAACTGCCAGGATTTGGAGGATTTAGGAAGGTCCGATTGAATCTGTTGCCGTCTGAATACATACCAGCTGAGTGTGTGGCAGTGGAGACCGGACTGCAGAGGGCTTCGGCTTCACTGGAGGCATCGGAGGCTTTGGCTTCATGATCTTAGAGAGCAGATGTTCACATTTCAAACAAGTGCCAATGGCACGAAAATTTTAATGTGTGAGTGCAAATGTGAAAATTGTAGGTAAAATGACTTTAATGTAATGTAACTCACCAGTTTTGTTGCAAGTGGTGGCAGAGGTCTAGATGGAGGTAGTGGCTTATTCTGACAAAAAAGAGACAACAATTAAAACAAGTAATACACACAAAGCAAATTATTAATGTCCTTTATATAAGAAAATAAGAAATTTCTGTATGCAATTTTACCTCAGAATAGATTGGCTTGCTTGAAACAGGCTGCATGAACGGACTTACAACCTAAAGAAAAACATGTATTTGCTGGTTGAAATACAGAAGACATCTAAACAATAAAGACTGCAACACTACACATACATAATGCCACATTAAAATAAAGAAAAAAACAGTAGAGCAGATTACCTGTTGAATCTTTGATGGCTGAGATACAACAGACAAATTCTTAGGGGGCTGTAAGGGACACAAACAGAGATGAGTGAAGGCGAAAGCCATGATACTTTCTGGTTTTTGCAGCTTCATTGCAAAAATGGCCTCTTTATGATAGCATGGAATTTATTGAATATCATCCCTGGATCTCATTGGTTGTCAGTGTGTGGCTCAGAGACACTTCAGCAGGCACATCTTTGCTGTTTTCTGTGGCTTCATATTTGGGTCAGTTACCCAAAACTATTCACCACAATGACATGGTTTCAGATGCAAACTAGTTGCCAAATAAAACAAATACCATGTATAATGTGGATACAGTGCATTACTACACTCTGATGCTGAAGCTGTTCAAAATGGAAGCTCACCAATGGAGCTGTTCTGCTGGGCTTCAGTGCTTGGGTATGTGGTCTGGCAGAGGACAGAGGTTTACAGGCTTGAGCGGCTGAAGACTCCACAAATGTAGGCTGGCTGATGTGCGTGGACCCGAGACGAGGGCTGCCTCGTACACCGCTTGACCGAAACAACGGGTTGGTTTGTCCTGAGGTAGATTGGAAGCATCTAAAGAAATACACACAGAAGCTAAAATTCAAGATGGGCAAAGTAGAAAGTATAGTCTTTGTGGCTGAATGTACATAGTGATTAAACAGAGACTGAAATAAAGGGATAGCTTTTTTTCTGTACCTCTTTGCAGGTCGCCTTTTTTTGATGCAGCACATCAAACTCCCAATAACCAGGACCGATAGCAGAAATAAGCCGACCATCAGTGACGCAATAAACACCACCAGACTTGGCTCTGCACAAAAAAAAACTGATTGTGACAATAGTCTTTTTTTGCTCAAGGATAAGCATGTAACAGAGTATGTCACCCGCTCAGGAAACAAAATGCACTGTAACATCATTACTGCATTTGTACCAATGTGACTGGGGAATTCCATTAAATCATCAAAACAGAGCACCATTGTTTGAGAGTCCAGGATAAATCTATTTCATGTGTAAAATCATGGTGGAAAACCAGAGCAGAAGAACAACAGACACAAACAGTCAACCAACGATATGAAGGCTTGTACAATACCTTCAGGGAGTTCTGACTGCTCCACATCGCAGAAAGGTGGGGCCCAGCCAGGGTCGCAGTGACACTGTCTCTCATGGTTACAAACCTGCCAGAGATCACACTCACAGTCAGTTATGTTATCATGGCTATACAGAACTCTACAGTGTTGTGAGGTTAACAGATTCCTCACCCCGTGGTTGTTGCATTTGGCAGAGCAGTCATTTGTTCCGTACTCTTTTATGTTTTTGATGTCTTGACACCGTTGATCATAGCATACCTGAAAGACATTGACAAAGTTCACAGAACTGGAGTCCACATAGGTTTTGTTGATAGTAACAGCCACCAGCAACATGGGCAGTTTTCTTACCATGTTGTTGCCACACTTGGTACCAACAGGCACTAAGCCCAGATCTGCAGGATAGTTATCCTCAGGGTTCATAGTTGCCTCATTGCATATGTCTCCATTTCCTACTTTGTAAAAGGACTTCCTGGATGTCACTGGAAACTCCCATCCTCCAGAGCAGAACAGTTTCCCGCAAGATTGATCTCTGTAACCAAAAACCACAAAGCAATGATACTGTCCCACAAATCAACAATACCACACTGTAATATGATTATAGTGCTGTTTTAGCTTTTGAATACATACCGGCTTGAACATCTCTGGCTAAACAGTGTCTTTCTGCAGTTTCCGTGCTGGTAGAAACAAACATCTGGAGCTACTTCAGCATCTAAGCAGAATCATGACAGACAAGATAGTTGCGGACGTAAGAATCTCAATGTATCAGAATATAACAACAGCAAAACAAACTGTAATTCACTGGTGTTTTACCTGGTCCCCAAAGTCTCTTGCAGTGTTCCTGCCGTGAAGGACACTGTCCATTGTAGCAGTATCCTTTTCCACGGTTGCAGGACAGGCCATTCTGGGTGTAGGCGTCAGTCGGACAGGAGGCAGAGAAGCCAGTGCAGTATTCTGCCAGGTCACAGCCTCCTGTCTTTGGTCGGCAGACGCTGCCTGTCGGTTTCAGCTGCAGAGCGAAAAGAAACACAGATGGTGATGTACTGACTACTGAAATAAGCACACTCGCACATAACCAGCCAGACGGCAGAGTCAGACAGTGTCTAGATATTTGGTAACATAGTAAGTATCAGTGTGACTTCCCTCATCTACAGTAGAGAGGACATAGTGAGTATTACTTACTTGGCAGTTGTGGCAGCACTCTCCCTCTGCACACTCGGCTCCTGCATTAAGTGTGCAGGTAGTGGCATTGCAGCAGGGATTCTTGCACTCCTACGAGACAGACAGAAAGGTGCGGAATATAACGATCCAGTCTCCTAGTTTGATATTGTTTGTATCCACCTTCTGTGTGCGGCATGAACAAACCTCTGCAGTGCCACAGTCACACTCCTCTCCAGGCTCCAGGAAGGCATTTCCACACATTGGCCCTCCATAGATGCGGTCAGAAGAGGGAGTATCCAACAGACAGGCAGGGTTGACCTCCTCCAAGAACCTGCTGAGTTGCTGCTGACTGCAGCTGCTGAACAGCTCTGGATACACAAGGCTAGGAGAAAAGTTAGCAAGAACAAGTAAAAAAATGTTTTTAATATTAGCTTTACTCTGGGTTTGACAACAGTAGATTTGGGGGAGCTTATGTGGAAGTGAAACTGAGTTTACCCAACACTCTCAGCCATGATGCAGCCTTTTTTCGATGTCAAGGAGCCACAGACACAGTTTTCAGAATCATGGGACAAGCCAAGGTTGTGACCCATCTCATGTGCAATAGTTGAGGCCACTCCTATTGAGTTAATGTTATGGTCCTGTGTGTACAGTAGACAAAAGTCGAGTCAAGTAAAACTGAAACATTAACATCACACAACTCACAATAATTTCCTTTTAATGTCTATATTTTTACACAGATATGTTACAAAAAAGTATATGTACCTCATTGACGGCTCCAGAGTTAGAGGTGCACATTGCATTGGTGTTGGCTAAGCCGACAGTGGAACCATCAAAATCCACACCTCTAAGTGAAGAAGAGGAGAAATGTTTAGACACTAGCTCTAACAGCTAAACACATCATCTTGGCGTTGTCCTTTTGGCAGGGAGTTCAAAACAGCTGCGTCTTACGTGATGAACTGTGCATTGTCGTGTTTGGTCCTCGGCAGCAGGCTCCGCTGACGCCACTCTAGGAAGCGACCGAGGGTGAGCTCAGGGTTAGTGCTGACCTCAATCTGATCTCTGTATGACCAGATATCCAGACCAACCAGCATCACACGAACACCCACGGGGCGATAGAGCTGAAACAGAGCAGCATGTTAGCACAAACTGGAAAGTGGAAATGAACCTAAAACTGAATTGAACTGCCAAGTAAATAGCTGAAATCAGTATTTTTCATACACGAAAGGATCAAACACGTAATTTTAAAAATCACACAACCAAAGGCCTCATCTATGATGCTGGAAACCACTGTTGGGTCTAGTGCTGTCTGATGATGCATTCATGTTGGCCCTTTTCCTTCAGAGTATGCAAAGAGAATTGTGTGATATGTGTGAATGTGTGAATATCAACTTAGGTGTGAAGATTCACAGTTAAAGTTAGATTTTCACAGTGAGAGAACTGTTCATTCCTTTTATTGGTCAGATTCAACTCAGGAAAGAACAGATAGTATCAGGACAGATTTCTTGTATTTAATCCATAGTGAAAATAAAGTCTGATGAAGTGCCGGACACGTGGCTTTGCTGCTTTGTGAGAAAAACGTTTTATAGTCTTTTCTGCCACCAATGGAAAAAAACTAAATTACTGGTAAAACTAGATTGACTACTTTATTAGTCCGGAAGGAAAATTGCATAAAATGAAGCTTTTACACTCATTTGAACTCTAGAATGCCCTTATTTAAGATCAGGCCTTTACACGGTTGAATCCTTTCAACTGATAGACTACAGAGAAACAAACATACCTTGTCCACGTGGTTTGCTATTTCAAGCGCTCTGGCCTCTATTTTCTTCTTGCTGCCAAACTTCTTATACTAAAAAGAAATTATTGTTTGAATTAGTAATAACAACCAAGAAGATCTCAGGTATATAAAATAATCTACTTCTTAAAGGTCCCATGACATGGTGCTCTTTGGATGCTTTTCTATAGACCTTAGTGGTCCCCTAATACTGTATCTGAAGTCTCTTTCCCGAAATTCAGCCTTGGTGCAGAATTACAGCCACTAGAGCCAGTCCCTCAATGAGCTTTCCTTAGGATGTGCCATTTCTGTGCCTGTAGCTATTGAGGATAGTGATGACGAACTGACCGAAAAGCCGGTTATTAACCCGATTCGTGTCACTGAGCCGGGAGAATCGAGTGCCATACGTCAATGAACCGACTCACTTGCTGTTTTACCTCATTAAGCTCCTCCACTGAGAATTTTAAAAGTGGGGGGGAAAAAAAAAAAAAAAAAAAGAAAACCAAAAAAACAACAATAAAAAAGACCAAAGAGTTGTTAAGAGAGTAGAGACGTGCACCCGGCTACTGCCGGAGTCTGCACTGCCGAGAGTCGAGACCGAATGTAACCGTTAACAACCGCTCGAGTATATAAGCAAACGGTTTGTCTAACGGTTCTCGGCAAGTTTGAGTTATTAACCAAGCCTCGTTTCTGATGCATCTTAGGTGATTGTGTTCGGAAATTCACACATTATTGATTGGGAAGTGCATCACATACAAATACACGTTATCTTAGTTATGTTAAGTTAAATGTTAGAGAAGTGAATGTTACAGGCTGTCACGAGCAGAGCGGGCGGGCACCCGGGCTACTGCCGGAGACCGAGTCGAACCGATCAATATCAACCGTTAACAACCGCTCGAGTAGGCTATATAAGCAAACGGTTTGTCTAACGGTTCTCGGCAAGTTTGAGTTATTAACCAAGCCTTGTTTCTGATGCATCTTAGGTGATTGTGTTCGGAAATTCACACATTATTGATTGGGAAGTGCATCACATACAAATACACATGTTATCTTAGTTATGTTAAGTTAAATGTTAGAGAAGTGAATGTTACAGGCTGTCACGAGCAGGGCGGGCACCCGGCTACTGCCGAGACCGGGAGTAGCCGGATGCCGCAGCCGCAGGCACGTGAACCGTTGACCGAATCTATAGACTCGGTTCGCCAACCAACAACCGTCCGGTTGAACCGACTCGCGTAAAAGAGCCGGTTGTCACATCACTAATTGAGGAGGAGAGAGGGAGGGGCAAGGTGGAGGGTGGGGGTGTGGCCTTGACCAACTGCCACTTTGCTCATTTGAAAGCCATGATGCCTCTCTGTCATGGGTTGGCCAAATTCTCTGGGCGGGCAAAGCAGAGAAAGGGGAGGTAACCTTCCTTGTTATGACCTCATAAGGAGCAAGATTCCAGATCAGCCCATCTGAGCTTTCATTTTCTCAAAGGCAGAGCAGGATACCCAGGGCTCGGTTTACACCTATCACCATTTCAAGCCAATTGGGGACCTTAGGCAGGCTGGGGGAACGCATATTAATGTTAAAAAACCTCATAAAGTGAAATTTTCATGCCATGGGACCTTTAAGGGAATTGTGTATCATCCACAAGATCAATGTCATTAATAGAGCTACATCTGCAATGACAAACTGTGAAAAGGAAAATAAGGAATCAAACCTCCTTGTTGTCGACCACCACAACCAGCTCTACTGTCCTGGATTTTCCTGTACGGTCTTTGGTCTGGGCTCTGCTTTTCTGAATAACACAAAAGGTATATTAGGTGGGCGTGAATGCATATGTGTCTGATATGGTTAGACAAAAGTTTTATAAAATAATAAACTTTATTTGTATAGCACCTTTCAAAACACTGTTGCTTATAAAATAAATGAATAAGATAAGATACAAACTGTAAAATAATTACAACAATTATTTTGATGCAAAAGTATGACTTTGTCTATTGAAATATGCAAAATGACGAATTATTGAAGCTAATAGTCACATCATGTAATCATTTCTAAATATATTAAGATCTATTATGTCGCTATTCCTTGTTTTCTTGTTGTCTTGTCTATTTTTATTTTTTTTTACCATGCGCCCCTTTATTCATTCACTTTGGTTTTATCTTAATTTGTTACATTCAACTGAAGTACAACTTGTAATTTTCAAATTATTTAATCTCTTTTTTTGGGTTTCATATTGTTAGATTTTTAAATATCAAGGAGAAAGTGCTTTTTATCATAAATCTGATGCAGATACAGAACTATGATACAAGAACTGTGTATCATTAGTAGTATTTTACTGCATATACGTTCTTATTTTTTTTGCATACAGTTGTCAAATGCAAGAATGCAGCACTAAATATTGGACATATATTGGATCAGCTTCAGGCTTCCAAGCCTGGTGTATTTCTGTATGTGTCCACACTGTGTGTCTTTACCAGGCTGCCGAGCTGGAACAGTCCAGACGGACGAGGTCCGTGATCATAGTATGTGGTTGTGTTTCCATGGGAACAGGAGCTCCTCTTCCTCCTCAGGTGTTTGTAGTTGTAAACAGCATGAGGAACCTTGTCACTATTAACTGCGGAGATCTGTCTGTCGTTCTGCTGCCCCGCCTCGGTGCCAGCCAGAGGTTCGATGAGGTACATTTGGTCCTGGAGACGCACAAACCCCCTGTAGTGCAAAACAGGAACTTCAGAGTGGACACAGAAAAAAATGGTTTCTTTTCTCAAACAGATCTCAGTTTACCTTGTTTATCCTGCTTTCAAGTTTCCACAGATATTATGACTACTTAAGACATGTATTTTATAGCAGACAGAAGGCAGCATTGCATGGCCTTTGTTGTTTGGGTTATAGGTTTTCAGAAATCGAGCTACATGCAGTCTTAATGGATGCTGAGGGACTGATCCTCTCTTTGGATTGGACACACTGGTCATGAGTCACAAAGGGAGACTTACAGTCTCAAATTAACACAGGCTTAATTAAACTTGGCACTCTACTTTGAGAAACAATAACTTTTTGTAATTAGAGATATAATGAAAAAAACTTGCCATCCAGAATTACTCACTTTATTCCTGAGCACAGTCCCACGCTGGCAGAGGAGTCATCTACCCCCACAATGTGCCCATGGTAGTAGCAGTGGACCTGAAGAGACGTCTATTATTTGTCACAGACTCAATGGAGAGATTTCAACTCACTCTTTCAGGTTTTTTTCTTAAGCAAAGTATAAAAATGTGATCTAATTTGAAGAAGATAATATCGTATGTGTCATGGTCAGACAAATGACAATCTTAACCTTATATGTCAATTCCTCTTCCACATTACACAATAATTGCAGTGTCCCTTCTCATAAATAGGAACTTTGTAACTGAGAAACTATCATGGCATCTGCTATTTTTGAAATTTTACGGGCAGGTATTGCATAAAATGCCCAAAAAAACTAAGTTTGTAGATAAAAATGATGAAGATGACTGGGATCTGTATAATTAATTAGATATATATGTAATTACTTTTGTGTGTTTTGTTATTTGAGTTGTACAGCCTTTAAAATCGTATTGCATGTATTTGGTCAATACAGTAAATATAAATGTAGGAAGATCTGCATTATACAAACCCTCTTTCTTATATTATCTTAACTCAACAGTTCAGAGCTGTGACTTAACATTTTGGACTGACCACAAAATAACCACACCTGAGGTTTACAAAACTGAAACAAAAGACCAAATATAGAAAAACCACTGTAACAAAACCACTGAAACTTGGAGGAGACACAGGATATCCTGTAGCCTACTTAACTTATTGCCTGCCTGTACAAGAAAATACATATTTGGTTGTATTACACTCATCTGGTTCCAGACCTCTGAATCACCCACATCTCCATTTATTCAGTGATTCGAAATTAAAAAAAATAATAAAGCATTCATTTGAGGCTTATCTAATTTTCCCAACACAGGCATCTGTTTATGATATAAATACAGGGATTATATTAATGTCAGTGAAATATTAGTGAAATAATGCAAAGACATACCCTAAGATCTGGAGTAGTTGTGACTTGGGTGCCCTGATCAGAATAGTGTGTCACGGAGAAGTTTTTCCCGACAAGGTCTCTGAAAAGAACATTTATTTATTTATTTTTAAATAATATTGACACATCAAGAACGATAGTAGGCTACGGTATGTGTGGACCCTGCACAATCAGAAAAAAATACAAAGAAGTGTTGCAAACATTTTAAGTATTCTCACTTGTTCTTTTCCAGGTGCAGTGTGTAGTTTTGCCCTGCAATCGTCAAAGAGTACTGGAGTACATCAGGGTATGTCTATACACACACACACGCACACACACACACACACACACACACACACACACACACACACACACACACACACAAACCACACACAAAAACACACACACACACACACACAACACACACCCACACACACAGCAAAATACCCTTTAATGCATTCTTCAAAAAGTTAAAAGCGATTTTTAAATAAACTCATCAAATGGTTCAGTAGAGTGTATGTTACCTGATGTGTAGTGGCATCATTAATGCGAGATGAATCCTTCAGCCTCTGAGGTATCACTGTTTGGTACTTCATCACATGAGGAAGAGTCATCTCATTGCCCGCAATTATTCCTGCAAGTATCAGGGATATTTTACAAAAAAAGAAAGAAAGAAAGAAAGAGTGAACGAGTGAAAGCGTGAAAGAGAGAAAGAAAGAAAGAAAGAAAGAAAGAAAGAAAGAAAGAAAGAAAGAAAGAAAGAAAGAAAGAAAGAAAGAAAAGATAGGAAGAAAGAAAGAAAGAAAGAAATTCGTACCCCATGAGGAGAAGAAAATCCATATAAAATACCCAGAATATGGCATGTTGCTCTACCGGACGGACTCTGACATTGTGTGCTTGGCAGTCTAAGGGAAATAGCCTCTTCGCTCTCCGCCCCTTCTCTGCTGTGTAATATCCTGAAAATGAGTCACAACCCGAACCGTAAAAATGTTGTTCTTTAGATTTGTGTAAGGTGCTGAGTGAGTCAAAATTAAGTGATAGATCATGATTGTACGGGGATTAAAAACGCGGTGATAAACTAGTCTACTGATAAACCTCGTTTAGAAAGTTGCAGTTAGTTGAAAGTCGGCTTTGTTTTATGGTCGGCTCTGCCCTCAATTTTCCCTCAATCTATTTCATTTAATTTCAGATTTTACTCGGCAGATTATGGGAAAGTGCTGATCCGTTTTTCGTTTTAAACCAAAAATGAAAAAACGGGTCGATGTTTCAAAACAAAAATATGAGCTCCGTTTTCTCGTATAATGTCCATACAAATTAAAAATTAACTGGAAAACTGCTCGTTTTTCAACTGTTGTTTTTTGTTATTCATTTTTCCGTTTTAACCCAAGAGCGAGAATACGGGCTCATTTTTATAATGTGCATAATCATTGAAAATCTGATGGAACACAAACCCAACATCTACCCAATCAAATGACAGCAGACCCAATACAAGAGAGCTTAGTGGCCTTTATCACCATCTACTGGTAAAATGGCGGAGCAGTCAGATTCGCTCAGACAGTGTTTCATGTTATGAGAAAAAAAGAGTGAGTTGTAGCTATGTGTTAATGTTACACGCTTCAAATGCGACACTTTTACTTTTATTTTTTATTTTATTCATTTCTTTATTAGGAATACAGAATACCAACAACAAGTTACATTTACAAATCCACTTCAAATATAGAGCTTTTGCCTCGGGTCGAGCATATAAACCAAACGAGCTTACATAACAATTCAAAATAAATAAATAAAAACGAAAAGAAAAGGGCTATCTCAAAAACTTAAGTGTCTCAAGTGAAGAAATCAATTTAAGGGATTTTTGTCTTTAACCTGTTTCAATGACTTACACACGATATTTAGCTAATTCTTCCAATGGTTCAGGGAGGGTTTAGTCTTAAAAATGTACAAGTGTACTTTTACTTTTAAGGCAAGCTGTCTCTGTTTCCGGTTTTGTGGCTCTTGACCTTTTGCAATTTTCATTGGATACAACCAGAGCCTGTCTATGGAGAGCCTGTTCACTCCCTATCTCACTCCCTATTAGCCCCATTGTACCAACACGGAATTTTCCCGAGAGTGGAAGTTCTCCCCTTATTAGACATTCTCTGATACAACCATAGACAGTATAAAACAAGCTGGCAGCGACATCGCGTTCCTTTTGCTAAATTGGTAAAGTTAATTGAAAAGACAAATAGCGTACACTATGTGAAAGCATGCATGCTTTGCACACGGACGAGTCAAGTTTATATTGCTCGTTTGTGGTGCATAATATCAAACAAATTAAATAAATTTACCAATTAATTAGCATCCTGATGTGGATATAACTTTTCCAAAGATTCTTGTAAACCGTCTCTGACTATGTTGAGTATGTTTGGCCAGTTGGTGGCGGCAACGCATCATTTCGTTTTTGACAACCGACAGAAAAAACCTTATATATATGTCAATGGAAAAAACGCATTATGACGTCGTCATTTCGCGACAACTACTAGACTACATCCCTTACTGTCTATGCTACACGATTACAACAACCCAAACAGAAAACTCTTCGCATGTTCGCGGCTAACGTTACAGTCGAGAAAGAGTACTTTTAAGGTAAGTTACATATGTATACTGAATTATACGCAGCTATACTGCGTTTGTACCGGTTAGGACTCATATTATTCACTACAACATCGCGTTGTAGCATAGTTCAGTTAGTTAGTTAGTTATGTTAGCTAGCTATGTTTTATTTCTGTGTCATGCCAAACATTTTGGCACATCCCACATGGGATTAAAAGACACCACAAATTTACTTATTTAACAAACATCTTCCTGTCGCATATACAAATCATTCGGAGAAATACATGAATACAAGTATATACATATACACATATGTATACACGTACACGTGTTCAAATGTGTGTTGATGCCTGCGTGTTCTCGTTCTAGCACGTTACCTAGAACAACCGATGACAACCTGGAAACGATGCTACAGCAGCCAGAATTGGTCCGACTTCTGACAGAGGGACATTTGTTATTAAAAAACTGCGATGAAGACTGTTTGACAGGAATCGCACAGGAGCCGAGGCACGGTGTGGACGAGGAGGGAAATCCGTTCAACTTCACCCCGCAGCTCATCCACCTGCACAAGGACCACGAGTTCTTTGAGGTAACGTTAATATAGCAACAACAAAACTGATCGTTTACTCATTCTGTTGAAACCCTTGGATGACGGTCACATTTAGCTAACCAAGTACCCACCATAAAATACTGCATGTGAATGTTGTTAACAGGATGGGGACATTCACAGACACATGTATCTGCAAGACCTCTACATCTCAGAGGCTGACGGCAAGCCACCACTCAGGTATTTAAACCAAGTTATATCAATTCGTGATCGAAGTTTTAGCTTTTGTAATAACGTTAGCTTGTGTGTGGCTGTGGTACAGAATTGGGCTGCATTCAGTTAACAAATTTAGCTACATTATTTAGCCCGTTTAATTACAGGGCAGATAATGTCCTTCACTGAAAAGCAGTTCCTTAACTCATTAAAATATGTTTTAACTTCATTTTAGAAAAAAGTGCCACAAATGGATTATACATTAACATGTATTGAAATCATAGACTGTTATCTTCTTACCCAATTGACCATCCCATTGTTACTATTCAGGTAGTGAGTTAAACAAATGTTGACATTGACCAATATATCACTCATTTTTGATATGACTAATTTGTGTCAGGCGTTTGGTACTATTTTACAGACTAAACTGATTAGTTAAAACAAAAGGACTGAGTGCAAGTTTTTGTAGAATAGCACTTAGACAGTCTATTAGTCTTGACCAGTTATCTCCAGAAATATGGCAAATAAACCACCAAAACCCCTAACACCAAACAACAAAGTTAGCTAACTACTGTGGATTCTTCCCTTTTTAACTTTAGCCCATTGTAATGGTGTGGGTCAGGTCACCTTCCTCCTTTTGTCTTTTCTCAGCGTGTCAGAGTTTGCCTGTCACATTTCTGGCTGCAGTGCAGTCTTCAGCACTTTGGAGGAGTATGAGCACCACTACAACTCCCTTCACAGACATGTGTGCTGCTCTTGCCGTCGCTCCCTGCCAAGTGCCCGGCTCCTAGACATTCACATTCAGGAGTGGCATGACTCTCTTTTCACTATCCTTGCCCAGAGGCAAGATTTGGTGAGCTAAAGTCTAAGGTTGTAAAATTTCCCATGACTCTTTATTGTCTTGATGTTAAGCTGTAAATAAAGTGAAATATTCTAAACATTCATTGAAGATTAATACTGAGTTTTTATTTTTTCCTGATGATCTTCCTTCACATTTTTCAGTACCAGTGTTTGGTGGAGGGCTGTGGACAGAAGTTCAGGACTGGTAAACACAGGAAAGACCACCTCATAAGAATTCACAAGTATCCTCCAGACTTCAGATTTGACAAAACCAAAAAGGACAGAGGGTAAGACTGCATATTTTGTCCGTTAGATGGCAGTAAAACCTCAGTAGGTGTATTTCTCTGCAAGGTTTCAGTCTAGAAGAGTCCATGTTTGTTACAGTAAACACGATTTATGCCTCTGAATTGAAATTCTTGAGTTGAAACTGTTTATATTTTTACTCGGCTATTTCATAGTCTCCTGTTAACAAAATAGTTATAGACTGAGATTCTCTTGGCTGCTTTATTGAAACCAGTCTGTAACTTTTGGTGAACTTTGCTTAAAATGCATATTTTGTATCATTGTTCAGTCCCAACTAACAGTAAAATGGCTTAAATGAGTGTTAAATAATTATATTTTCATTAAATACCCTTGTATGTGTATTTCTAATAATGTCTTTGTTAATAGAACCCGACAGATGAAGAGACAGCAGCAGAAAGACACAGCCATGGAGTTAGTGGACGATGTATATGAGTCTGAGGGTGTGAGTGAGGTTATGTGTGATGTGCTGTCCCACCAACTCGAGCAAGGAGAATCCATGGAGACGCATGTGTCTGAGGAAGAAGCTGCTCGCATGGCAAAGTCAACCTCTACTGAGGAGCACGCAGCTCTTTCTGAGGCAGCTCACAGTACGGGGAGTACAAGCACGGAGCCACTAAAACCACGATACTCCTACAGGTTAGTCTTTACAAAAGTACTGGATATTCTCAGGCAGTTTAAGCCCTGTACTTAGAGAGACTAAGTCAGCCATTTTCAAGATGTTTCAAGGTTAACTCTGGATATTAATGATTCTAGTCTTAAGGCAAAACTTGTGCAATTATGTAGTTAAGCAAATTGTAGGAAGTTTTTTTTCTAGCATTTAAATGCAATATTATATAATTAAAATTAATGTGAGTTGATCTCTTCAGATTATTCACTACAGTTTTTTCTTACTTAAACAAACCGTGTTCTTGTCTCTCAGGGTCCCCACAACCGTGTGCTTCGGTCACGGCTCTGTCCGAGGCTTCAGAGGTCGGCGGGGAAGGAGGAAATGAAACACCAGAACTCTGTTGTCTGTCCTTTTTTAAGATTTAAAAAAAAAAAAAAAACCTATACACTTGTCTAATGAATATATTTACTGTCAAATGTATCCTTTTCTACAAATAAAATGTTTTTTACAAAGTGTGTGTGTGTGTGTGTGTGTGTGTGTGTGTGTGTGTGTGTGTGTGTGTGTGTGTGTGTGTGTGTGTGTGTGTGTGTGTGTGTGTGTGTGTGTGTGTGTGTGTGTGTGTGTGTGTGTGTGTGTGTTCGTTCAGGTGATCAACCGTGCAGCTCATGGCAATGTTTAAATGACAACTGATATGGAAGATTTTGGAGGAGACAAATAAGACGGATGTCGGAATTTACATAATAGATTTTAATAATTGTACAAAACATCTTTTCACCCATCAGATATAAAATACACTGTTCATTGATGACTGATGTGAGTATCAGTCATGTTTAGCATTTTGAGTGTTTTCAAAAATAGCTGACTTATTTACATTTAGTAATGCAACTGGACTATTAAGAGCTCTTTGAACATATGTGCAAAGAAGTTGTCCTTTTGAGGTAATGTAAAAAAAAATAATACACTTTTTATATTTATATAGCTGATTTCTATTTTTTAAACTGGGAAAATTATTAAGAAGTTAGAAACAGAAATTGTGTGGTTTAGATATTAAATAGTAAATTCACCTTAAAAGGTCTCATGGTTTATATTAACATGAAAAAGGTCACTGGTATTGCCAAAGGGTAAACCCATTTTTAAAGATAAAACTATAAACTTTTTTGGACATTTGATTTCATTGCAAAGGTGATAAAAAGGCACTAGTCTATTTTTGTTATTGATTATGAGCTATTGTAGATGGCCAACTAGTTATAATTATGGATGTACTTATGGACTGTGTGTTTTTTGTTGTTGAATTTCCTCTTTATAGCCTCTGATTATAATTGTAGGTAGGTCTACAATACAAAAAATCACACTTGTTTGGTAACTTTTTCCTTTTGTCTTTATTTATATATATATTAGTGGGCAGAAATAAATGTGGAATAAATGTTTATGCTCCTTAGTGTTTTCTATACCCCTAAATTTGTCCCTCTAAGGTGAGAAATATGTAAAGGCCTTTGGAATGGAAATAAAACATTCACATTCATGGAAATCACTTCAGTGAGTCGTCAGTTATTGTTGCTTTAACCCAAAGCTATAGGCCTTTAAATAACCACGGTATCTCTTGTTACATTAAATTCACTTTGACTAAAATATTTATGGAATACCTCTACTGGAATGGAAAAGCTCACAATAGGCTAGCAATTAGTCCGGAAAATGAGCTCTGCAAAAAAAAAGAGGATTTTACTGAATATACTGCAACAATTACCATGTTAACAAATCATTTACTGTAAAGTAAATTTTAAATTCTGATTCATAGAAAAAAAGCCAATCGAGTGAAATATTTCACTTGGTTTTGTCCCGCGTGTTCCTTAAATAAAGCGGTTATATTAAAAGAGATTGTTCTACTAGCATAACTATTGTGTGAAAAATATGTTTCATTATATCGAAAAATACTTCACATAAGAATTAATATAAGATTTCAGACATGTTGACTCAAGATGGACATTTTCTTCAGTGTTGGTTATTTGCTGTATAGGCTAAGGCATTTTTAAAAGGCAGCTTTCCCAGCGATGCAGTTCAAAGGTAGTGAGGGTTAAGACAAGTAGTACATCCCATATGGTCCACTGAATAGTCCTGGGACGGTGAAGGCAGGCCTCGGTCCGTTCAGGGACCCGTATAGGGACGGTGAGCCCATGGGTGCGCTCAGGGGGAAGGGAAAGGCGAAGGCCGGCAGCAGCGGCTTCGCGGCCAGCTTGAACTTCTCCAGCTCGGCCTCCTGCAGTCTTTTGGCCTTGGCCCTGCGGTTCTGAAACCAGATCTTGACCTGGGTCTCTGTGAGGCTGAGAGAGTTGGAGAACTCCGCTCTCTCTGCGATGGAGAGGTACTGTTTCTGACGGAACTTCCTCTCCAGAGAAAGCAGCTGAGAGGTTGTAAAGGGAGTTCTGGGTTTTCTGTTATTCTTGTGTTTCCGTAGATTACACGAGGTCGGGCTGGGATGTCCTGGAAGAATATTCAGAGAGTCACATTATTGGAATAGAAAATGTTTCATCGATATTACTTTACTATATTGCCACTTTGCGTTATACATCATGCATGATACAAGTAAAGTCAAATCAGGGAAATATCTAACAGAATATGTATGCAGGAGCTGTTATTTAAGGCAACGCAATCACATCTTAAAGTTTAAAAATCCATCCCCATCATCTCTAGATTTAAATATGATATGAGATAATCAAGGGACGATGGCTTTTTACATCGAGTTTCCTCATCAGTGTAGGCTACTACTGTAAAATACTTAGGGTATGAACTTTTTTGTATTTGCTGTGGTATTTCGTGCAAGGTTCTTCAATTAGTACAAACGTATGTCCATATGTATAATTTGGAGACAGTTTTAGACTGTTGGAAAGTTTACAAGTAGCGTATGTTTTACAGAATTAAGAAAGAAAGAGTAGGCTATCCTACACTCACTTGGAGGGGAGGCGTAAGAAGCCTGAAACCAGGGGCTCGTCTCCTTGTCGTTGAGGTCCACAGCCTCCGGATTGGACTGATAAAGTCCCCTCGGTGACGCACACTCGGTCTCCTCTGCCCGGGCGCAGCCTGCAGGCTCGGGGGAGTGGAGGCGTCTGTCCGGCGTCCTGTCTGATATGAGGGATTCCACACTGAAAGGCAGATTTAAACTTTTGGTTTTACACCTTCTGGTAGATGACAGGTCCAGCTCGTCAGTTCCAATGCCACCAGAGGTTCGGTCCTCTGGTGAGGTCTGCGTCGGAGCAGCCAAGGGCGGTGATCCCTGCGCAGGATTCATTACGCACGACTGAGGTGCCATACAACCAATTTTCCTGCCGCTCTCTCCGTTTCTGGTTTTGTTTTTTCGTTTTCACTCGAAGAAATCTGTTATTGCCCAGGGTCCTCCAATGTTCAGCAGCTGCGTGGTAAACTTAAGTGTTTACGCACGGTCTTGCCTCTCCTTCAGTGAAGTGCCATTAGTTCTTCTCTCATCCTTCCGCCTGCCTATCAGACTGTCGATGTTCCCATGTGACTAGGCTGAAACGGTTTCTGATAGGTCAGGCTTGTGATGACAGTGTTGTGGTCCATGTCATGCGCCTGTGGTGCCTTGACAGATGTAAACCTCCGATCAGCGAGTGGTGCGGAATTCGGAATCCCCAAAGTAAAAAAGTCCTCCTCCACCCTCCACCCCTCCACCACTGTCCCTCTCTCCCTTCACACAGACTGTTTTGTTGTTGGACCTTTCCAGCTGTGGACTCCTACATCAGCACCATCTTCCTCCCCCAGTCACTGGTATCATGGGTTTAATTTGTGCATTGCAAGACATTGCAACATAACATCAGTGACTGACTGCATGGATGTATCTAAATGTCAGTGCACAGGTCCAGGTTTGAATATTGCCTGAAATATTTAGGCTAATATATTGTTTAATATTGATAATATAAATCATATATATATATTTGAAATGTGGAATTGGTTGACAGTGTAATACATTGTAATTATAATGTAAAATAATGTATGTAAAATATTCTTTGATAAAATTATTTGTTTAAGTAAACAGCCTTCTGAGTAAGTTTGCATAGTCATATTGGTGCACAATCCACATAGAAAAGGTCTATTTTCTCTCCAGTTCAAACATTCATACACCAGCCGCTACATCAGTAATCTCTGAAATGTTCCCCTATAAAATTGGTATTGGTCTAAAAAATTCCCATATAGGTTGTGCTCTATTTTCAACTCATTGTTTTGGTTTTACGGCCCCAACTTAAATTTTTTGATTCACTCTCACCACTCTCATCAAGCTTTGTTTTCAGCAGCAACAGGCAGCTGCTCTAAAAACCCACTTTACACTACATGCCCAGCACCCAAAGTTAGCGACTTGCTGGTGAACATAGTGGAGCATTTAGCAGCTAAAGAGCCAGATTCCATCAGGAGTTAAAAACAGAGCTCAAGTAGAGTAAATATTGGATTTACATTCATCAGGCAGACACAAACATGACTCCAAATGAATGCTAATGTTTCGTGTCTTCTGAAAGTGTCAATTGGTTGCTAAACTGTTTGTTAACACATTCGCCATATCAACTTTATAAGGAGATAATATTTAGATAAATGTTGTGTTGTTCTGCTTCCCCCCAAGTGCCCAAACAAATCAATGAAAGAAAGTTTAACAAAAGATGGACCCAAAAACTCAGTTTACAAAAGTTGATACAAGGTACAGTATACATTTTTTTCATTTTGTTGCCAAAACGTTAGTGCTATTACTTGTTGCAGGACCTCGTCTGAAAGGTTGTGCTTGAAAATAAGTTACAGTAGTTTATCACCGTGTTTCATTAAACTAGTAAGGCAATCCAGGCTGTGATTCACGGTACTTTTTATACTCTTAGGAGTTATTATCACTATAAATTTCTATCTTGTGGCCTGCAACAAAGTTATCTATGGCTGTGTACTGCCCATATTTCAATCTATTGTGTTCGTTGTCTGTAATCCCTTTGAGACACAGTAAAACCCTAACTAATGTCACAGAGGTCCATTGAAGAGGCCCATCCAAATTGGCCTTGTTTTGCAACTCTTCAAATCAAGTCAAATCATTTTCGGGGAAACCCAATATGTGAGGGTTTTTTCTCTCTTATGGGAACTGTTGTTGGGCCTGCAGCAGCACACTGACTCTCTGTCTATAGGACAATTGGTTAAATGGAGTTAACTGTTTCTCTCCCCGAGGTACATTTCTGCTTTGATCCTGCTGCGCCTGGCGCCTGTCTGCTCTCTCTCCCGCTCTCCCTCTCTGTGTGACAGTGATAGATCGCTGGGTAACCATACAAGCTTTCAATGACTGTAATTTAGTGCCCAACAACATTACATTCTCCTCTACTTACTGAGAATATTACCCTTTCGCACTCTCCTCCTGTTTGAAAAGGGATGTAGGGCTGTCTTCTCTTCCATTGCTTTGTAATGAATGAGTAAATTATATTTCCTACTTCTCTGAATAGCACACACATGCCAAAAGAGTCAACAATGAGTATTTTTGTTTGAGAAATAAAAATCTATATACAGTGCAGTAGCTGCACTACAGTTTTTTGTATTACAAAGTATCTCTGTCTTTTAATCTATTTATTGCTTTTCAATACATATCAACAACACAATTTATTTTGTTCAAAATGTTATGCCAGTTCATCCTGTAGATGTTATACTTGACTGGATAGGTGAAAACTTTGACCTGTTGGTGGCGCTAGCTGAAAGGTCACCAAAGTTATGAAGATTCAACATTGAGCACCATTGATATCTTTACCAAATTGCATGGCAATTGATCCAATAATAGGCGAAACATTTCACTAAAACCCAAAATGTCAACCTGGTGGTGGCGCTAGAAGAAAAGGTCAATGGGTCATTTAAGTCTTTAGGATTCATCCTCTGTGAAGCATGACTGTCTGTACAAAATTGAATGGCAATCAATCCAACGTCTGTTGAGATATTTCAATCTTAAAATGTGGTGGAGCGACAGACAAAAAGAGTGACATTGCAGTCATGCCATGCCAATAAAACAACAGTGAGCAGTGATACTGCAACAGTGCCCTTGCAATATAAACAATCAATCAATCAATAAATCAATCAACAAACCCAAACTTACACACACCTCTCTGAACCCTGCTGCCTTGCCAAAGTGGAGGACTGTTTAAGGTAATTGCTGTTTCCAAAAGAGTTGCCTTTTTTTTAAGATTGTTTTTATGGGGCTTTTTCCCTTTATTTCAAAGTGGATAGTTATGAAAGGGGGAGAAAGATGGGGGATGACACGCAGCAAAGGGCAGCAGGTCGGATTTGAACCCTGCACTGCTGCAGAACTCAGCCTACATGGGGTAATCACTCTTACTGGGCGAGCTAGAGGCTTTTGAACCAAACATGTTGAAGTAGGCTTTATAAATTTCATTTTTTCTTTCATATGCGTTGGCAGGGCCTAAGTAAACTTTGGGGAGTCATGTGGGATAAACATTTATGAAACACACAGCGGGGAACTTTGGGGTAAAAGTGTATCATCTTTAAAAGAGACAAGAGGCCTGCGCGGTGAAGCATAACAGAACATTATCCTGTGTCTGAGTGGACCTGCCAACATTGGTATGTCAAAATGTCAATTGATGTAAGATCACACACACTTTCCTTTCCATGACAACATTTATAATACATTACATACATGAATTCTCTTTATCCTCAAAGACAGAATGGAGTGTTGATTTCCATACGCACAAGTATCATAATTACGATTGGTCCGTTTCATGCAGAGATGTGACCAAATCAGCTTTGCTCGCCTTAAATCAGTCTCTCGTCTTGAAGCACTAGTAGTAAGTCTATTCTCATATCAAAATGTAAATAACATGTCCATTCACAACTCAATGTGCCGCTACCACTGTAATGTGGGAAATAAATAATAATAATAAATCTTGACATTTTAATAGTTTATCATGTTTTGAAAAGAATCAAAGCTACTCTTTCTCATCCTCAAAATCTCTGTACAACTGTGATTTCAGTCAGAATTGACTTCAGGTCACCCCAGAACTTCCTCTAGCTTTGGTATCATTACACTCATCATCAGTGAGGTTAACTTTTTCTGTGACTAGTTAATTTCCTGCCAATATGATGATTGTGTCATATGGCAAAAAAGGGCCACAGTGAGGACTTTAATACAAGCAAAGCCAAAGCTAATTCTACCTTAACTGCTTCTATGAGATATATGTAGATTTTCTGGACAATTTATTTTGTTAAATCAACTTATTAAGCACCAACTGTCGCTGACGCTTATACACGCTACAATGCTTGCAACACTCACACTTACATTGGCATGTTTGATATGGGTGTTTACATTAATTACTGAAATAACTAGAAGCACACTCAGAGAGCGCAAACCAGCCCTGAGACCATGCCCTATCAAGGGGTGTCCCCGACTAAGAATTTGCATGGTCAAATCTGATTGGTCAAGTGTTGCTTGTTGTCGATTGATCGTCAAATTGTGTTTGTTAGTTTTTTTGCTCATTGATCCATATGGTCATTTGCTACATTGGCTTTATTTTTTTCTACACCGGACAAAAGAGCTGAAATGGGCACACCGCAACGAGCTGTTAGTTGTATTTTTGCCCCCTTTGTAGAAAAATAGCAAAATCAACAACAGTATTGGGCGAGATGCATGATGATTAATTGGAAGTCGCTTTGGATGTAATGTAATGTAATGTAATGTGACTATCGCTTAGCTGTTGTTTCAACCCAATGAACAGCGCTGTTTGTTGTAGCCTAGTCTAGATTGACAATGTTCCACTTCCAGGATTGTTCAGGTGCCTCTTTTAAGGCTGGCTGTCCATCACTTTCCGCTTTCTTTATGTTGGCATTCTAAACTCCAGTGGATTTCTGAGGGTTAACTGCTCCTCAGATCTCTGCAGGGTAAATCGAGATGGCTAGCTAGACTATCTGTCCAATCTGAGTTTTCTTTTGCACGACTAAACAACCTTTGAACGTTCACCTTCCACCAAAACAAGTTTCTTCCCAAGGCTATTTTGCAGAGGTGCCGTTGCTCCGTCCGGCACTTAACACCGCCCAAGATGATTGTGATTGGTTTAAAGAAATAGCAATAAACCAGAGCACTTTTTCCTTGCATCCGAAATGCTGTGTGGACTAGCCAGACCCTCCTCCGCAGCGCTGGGGAAGAAGGTCTGGCAATGCAAGACTACACCTTGCCCTATCTCGCAATATTAACCAAAGTGAAAAATAATTTGTGTAACCACCCCTTAATTCAGATCCGCTTGAAAATGTAAAGCGTTCTTCCTTGGCCCATGCTATACCCTTCCATCAAGTTTCATGAAAATCAGACCAGTAGTTTTTCCGTAATCCTGCTGGAAAACCGAAAACATAACCTCCTTTTTAAGAGGTAATAATAATAAACTTAAGCATTCAAGCTCACTTGGCTCCAGCTCAGTCTTACTCAGGCCCAGTCATGCCAATCATGCCAAAAAGGATGTGGAGGGCCTGCAGTCTTCCCAGTGATGTATTTCCTTATCTGATCTGAGCTTGAAGGGAACTGCAACAACATGTTAGCCTTAATTATTTGTTTCACCTTTCCCACCGTCAGCACATTATGTCATGTGAGCTAAGGTCGGGTCTCACCTGTCGACTTTGAAAAGGTCACCAATATGATCTGCTCACCGTTATAAGATACCTACATTTTCATTAGCATAATCATTTGTCGTTTTATTCTGTACTGTGTTATAACAAGACGACCAAGTTTGAGGTGTGCTCAAAATGAAAACGACCATGAAGTCTGAAGAAAAAACTGTTTAGTTGTTCCGAACGGCCACACTTGAAGGCTGCCTCCATAAAGAGGTACGAGACACAATGATCAACAAATGGGAATACCGGGGCAAACTTTCCTAGAAAGTGGTGTTGCACTTCTTTGTATAGCAATGTTGTAAAGTTGGATCCCAGAATTGAAACTCAAAATACAGGTGTGCCTAACTTGAATGTTAACTCTTACACTAACGTAAACTGACATTGGCTGCTTAAAGCCTTCCATGTGAGGATAACATCTCAGTAATTTCCTTCTTTCAGAGGACATACTGGAGACTCACATGGCAGATGATGCTCGAAACCTTTGTAATTATGTTATGGGTTGTTGATTGGTTAAGTGCTTTTCATTTATCCTCTATATGTTAGCATGACTCGGTTGCCAGGGGAAAGTGTTGACAGGCAAGCAGTGAGCGGGTTATTATGCCTCTGTGTGTTTTGTGTGTAGGATATTGGGTTTGGTGACAGGATGGCGGGTTCCACATGGCGTCTGACAGAGACTAGCAGAGTAGTTGGCTGATGGGGACTCAGCAGTGAGTCTTGCACACAGTGCCAGGTGCTAACAGGTGAACACAGAGATATTGTTGCTGTATTGTCGCGGTTTGGTTACGGAGGGGGACAAAGGGAACTGGACACCCTCTCTGGACCTTGAGCGAGCCAGGGGTTAGGGTGAGCTCAGTGACGGCGCTGACAGCAGAGGGGAACTCAGATGGTAGCCCGCACTTGGAGATGATAACGACGATGAGGATAATGTTAGAGAATGACCCACTAACAGAAGCTAGGGATGTCAAATTATTATAGGTTCTTTATTGTCTCGCCTTGCTAGCAGATGTAGGCGTCATTGGTATGAGGGTGATGACAGCGGAGGAGCAGGGGACATCACAGGACTTATGGAAGCAAGAGAAACCTGACACCACACACACACGCATGCACACACATGCACGCACGCACACACACACACACACACACACACACACACACACACACACACACACACACACACACACACACACACACACACACACACACACACACACACACACACACACACACACACACACACACACACAATGACTAGACTGTCAAAATTAGAGCCAATATATAGAGAAGCTAAACTGTAAACTAACAAGTCTCTGAGTGTAATAAGTGCAGCATTCTACTGGTTCATAATGGGACACAGAGGCCTGGTAATTGCCTTGCAGTATTTGTATGTCTATTTTGTGGTCAAATAAATGACAGGAGAATGTTACCACAACATACTGTATCTTCTTCACTCCCATTTTGTTTCTTATCCCCCCACAGTCTGTAGATTCACAGTGAATTAGATCTCACAAATGTATCTGCCACAGCATCAGTTTCCCACTTTGCATCTCAATAATTTGCAGAATGAGGTCAGACCACAGCACACTGGGAGACAGTGCTGAACACAGTTTGTTTAAGACTCACTGGAAGCTGAGAATGGCGCACTGATTTATGTCAAGCTGTTTGTGACAGCTGTTGCAGATTGACTATTTGCAAATTAGGTTAAACATTTCCCAACAATATTACAATTGACTTCTCCGAAACCACTCAAGTGATGGCAGCTGCACAGCAACATGCTGTGACAATTTAAACTGTGACAAATCACACAGCAGCACCTGTTGGGAGATGACTGGTCCACTGAGACAGTCAACTGAAAAAAAGAAAAGAAAGTCAACTTATGTTTGTTTCTTAATTGTACTATTGTTATACCTCTTTAAATTAAGAAGAAATTAGACTAATAATTAGAAGTATAACAGATTATCCTGGCATAATATATTGGAATACTACAATGTGACACTATGTATCCTGGAGCTGAAATGGATTACAAAGTTTGAAAAATTATGAAATTTTAGTTTGCATGTGTTAATTATATTAATACTATGCAGTTTGCTGTCCAACTTTGTTAAAGATATTTGGACTAAATCAAACCTTGTATCATTGTACCAAACAGTGAGTTGACTACTCAAAAACAAAGTGGAGCTGTACAACATTTTGGATTTTGGGAAATGCGCTTATTAGCTTTCTTGCTTCAGGCTAGCTGTTTTCCCCTGTTTCCAGTCCTTGTGCTAAGCTAAGCTGAAACCTGCTGGTTGTAGCTTCATATTTACAGTGACTACTTATGAGAGTATGGTATTGATCTTATCTCAAGACATGTCCAAATTGTCAAACTTCTCCTACAGCTACAAGTGCTATCTTTAATGTTTTTTTTTGCTTTTTTGTAAATCTCAATCCAAACAAGATATTAAGTACAAGATAGCTTATCTTAGTATCCACTACAGCAAAACAGTGCACCAAAAAACATATTTCATTTGATATAAAGGAGAACTTGCTGTGTTTTAAATCATATTTAGTACATGATACTTCTACTTTCAATGTATTGCAACGTATGGTTTTAAGGACTCGTTGCTATTCAGAGCAAATAAGTTAATTTTGCGAGAGTGACTTGTTTGGACCTACGAAGCAGTATCATACAGTTTCAGAGGGGACTTATAGACATATTTCTGATGCATATTTCCTCAAAGCTTGTGACTCACACAACCTGACTTCAAAACACTGATTTCAAAAGATCTTCTAAGCATGTAAATTATAGTCAGTAACTATACTCTGGCTCTGAAAATGTTGACCACAGAGGAGCCGGAACTGGAACAAATTAGGGTCACATGGCATTTTTGTGCTGGCTCTAGATTGTGGGAATAGCCCTAGCATTTGGCTACAGATACTTCAGGCCTACCTTTTAACTTTAGACAAATGCTGTACTTCATCTCACATGTAAATACAAATTCTACATAATAATATTGTTTAATTAAATATATATTTAGGGTTTCTGTGAGAATGTGAGTGTGTGCCTGTGATCTCAGCGCAGTGACAACTTGAACAAATACGCTGAGTTGATTCTTCTAAGATTACAATAGATTCCACGTCCTCTCACGACGCTCTGAAAGAGATGGGAGGGCACAGCAGAGGCCCCTGAATAAACAACCATTAAATTCTCCCTGCGCCTGTATGAGGAGAAACGTCAGGCTTGGGGCTGTGCTTTAAACAAAGCAAAACACGAAAGCACAAAGAAATAGAGGTAAATGTTGAAAAAAAGAAAATTGTTTGAATAAGGAACCCCATTTTACCTTAACTACTTAATCTTTTTTATATTGGTTGCTTGGAAAAAGAGGCAGATTAGTCGACAGCCGGATAAAGCATAGAAGATGGGTGGAGGGAGAGAAGAGGGGGATGAAGTGGATGAAGGAGAAGATGAAAGCTTTGTTGTGCTGATGCTTAATGAGCTGGAAAACACAATTGAACTACTCTGACTGTGGAAATTGCTGTGAGGGCATCGTAAATTAGTGCCAGTGTGGGAGCTAGCCTGCTGACAGAAAAGGGGCTTTGTGTGGTAAAGGCTTCTTCACAGGCCTGCAGCCACGAAGATCCTCACAGCGGTGTCATGGCTTGATCTGTCACACGACTAGGAGTTTGGTGGTTACTCATGGACGAGGGAACTGTTTGGCAGCATTTTTGTGCACTCATTTGCCGATGTGATTCTCCACTCTACCATCTTACCTGTTGATCTGTGTTAACGAAAAACATTTACCTTATTTACCTCCGTCCTCCTGATCTAAGGCTCTTAATATGTTGCAGTCCATCTGTTCTCTGCGTCCAGCTACCTGTAGACCTATAAACAGGAAGACCAGATAAAGAACAGACAGACGAAGATACAACATAGTGGGTAAGGGAGCGAAGAGGACATGGGTCTCACTCTTTTCTGATATTTAGTGAACTCCAAAGGGTGACTCTTCATTCTGGCTTTGCAGGCTTGGCACATGCCTTCTGTTACTAAGTGGCTTCATATTGAAAGGCTCTGCAGCCACTATTCTCTCTCCCACTGGGTGCCAGCCTCTCTGCCCTGGCAGCTGCTGGGCTTTAGAATAGACTCATAGTTTCCCCTCTGCAGGTGAGCTGCACAGCCAAAACAGGGCCCCTCAAAGGCCCTTTCAGAGCCTCAATAGGAAACTGACTTGGGGAGAGAGGAACAAGCACACAATGGCCGCCTTCTCTGGACACAGAGAAGATGGAGATGAGCTATTGGGGTGCTGCTTTAGTGCTGTTTATAGCCATGTCGAGGAGAGGTGATGAGAGAAGAGAGGAGAGGATGAGTTCCCCCTGTTAGGTTTTTGAAGGCGTGGTTCTTTCTCCTCTGTAATGCTCTGCCACTGCAGAGCGGGGATGTCCTATCATCCTGCATCTCTGATGTAATTGCTGTGCCTTTGAAACCTGATGAAACAAAATATTTTTTCCGTGTCCTGAGGTGACGGGGGTGACACTCAGCTCGTATCCACACCTCCCCTTTTTCCAACCCGTCCCCTCCACTCCCATCCCAGACCACTGGAAGTCCCTTTCGCCCTGGCAAAACTCTTCTCATGCAGGCAGGAAAGAATGCAACTCCCTCTGCTCTCTCTCACCTCCTTTTCATACTTTGCTTTTTAACTTATATTAGCAACAGCTTTCACTGACATATGAAGAGTTGGCAACTGAGAGATAGGGTGAGGGAGGGGATGAGAGATGGAAAGAGGGTTTAAAAGTGTGGGGATGGAGAGAAGCGATGAAGGAAAGGAAAAGAGGGTTATCCTTTCTCTTTGTTGGTAATTGCAGCGTGGCCACATCCTGTCAAACTAGAACAAAAAACAGAAATACAATTTGGCAACCTGGATCCCTGACTGGGAGCTAATTCACTATTATGGTTAAATGTCTCACTTATCATATTGTGAGTACATTTTTCCATATATTGTGGTTTCTTATGCTTCTTTTAACCCATTTGAGAACTTAGCAGTACATACGTTTACTCTCTGAGTTTGTCACATATCGCTCCCTACACAAACCTTAGAGGAAAAATCTAAACTTTTTACCTGCTTTTACCAAATTATATCTTTAAAGCTATTTTCTTGATCTTACCGATGTCTACTGTCTGCACGGATTGATAAAATGTTTGTTTGGGGCAAAACAAATGTTAAAAGCCAACATTTCTAAATACTAAGCCAAATTTCTTTTAAACAATTTCAACAACTTTTGCTTAACAAGTCCCCCCCCCCCAACCCAACCCACAACAAAGTTTCTCTCTCAACATCTCTTACACTATAAGAGCTAAAAAACAAGAAAAACAAAAAGCTAATTATATGACAGTATCACATGTACCGAACAATGACACCTCCAGCAAAGCCATGATACGCATAAATACAAAAAAAAATAAGATTTGCACCTTTGCTGTCACCCTCCAAGACATGCCTCAGTCCTTTTTACCACTTGAACTTTAGGTTGCTTTACTCTTCTCAGAATAACATCTGGAGTGCTGACGTCACAGAAGGGTCATTCTTATGACTTATAAATTAATGATATCAAGCTACATTTGTACTAAACATTTGTCACTTTTTATTTGAAATTTGAGTACAAGGCACCTGACTGTACCATTAGCTCGCCACTCAAGTGAGGCAGCAGAGGCACTGCAAATTAATTTGCCTGGGGAAAGAAAGAACTACAAACATAGCCCCACTGTTCTCCACAAATTGCCTTGAGGATTTTGTAAATATATTTTCGGTTTAAACTTTCACTCTTGAATGCCTGACTTTTTAGAAACTCAGATTATGGGGGAAATTCTCAATGGCTGTTGCACGTTCACAAGCATTTCAAATTTCAGTGAAGGAAAGTGTAATGTAACCGCCAACCAGAGATGAAGAGTGCGTAAGTACAACTTGTACAGCGAAGAAGAGAACAGTGAGGCCATGTTTGTAGTTCTGTTTCTAAAAAGTTGTGCACACTTTGTGGATATCCTGGATTTAAATCTTGGTTTCACCCCAGGCAAAAATGTTCTCATCTCGGGCGGAAAGTAGCTGTTCAATCACAAAAAATACCTTGGAAGATGCAAACTGCTGATGTCACAAATGGGGCTATGGTGGGCAGTGTTGTATGGTTGTCAGCTAGCAACAATACTTCACGAGTTGCAAACCATTCGTTATCATTAATCTTTTTCAGTGTCAGTGTCCCTGCAGCTTACAGTATACGTCTTGCACCAGAAATGAAAGGGGAGAAAAATGAGATGTAACCGATGCCGCAAGGTATTTTAGAACAGGCTACGTGGGTTGCGTTTTTATTAATTACAAAAAATAATGTGTTAGTTTGAATTTGTTTGAAATTAACTTGAAGTTAACAGCCCCACCTCTGCATGAAATCCTAATACTTTCTTTACCATGCGTTTATGAATACTCTAGTCAAAATCCTATCAAAATGAATGATGGGGATTATAATTCCAAATGTTGCCCAAATTACCGGCTCCTGCAAAATACAGAAATATTTCTGCAGCATATTCTTTTGTTATTGCTTAAATTTCACAAGAGACTTTAAACACACAGTCGTCTGAGAGATTATGGAGTCTTTAGCTGTCTAATATAATTAAGTTGGGTAAGGAGATGCTATCAGTCCCTGTCTCATTTTTCCTCTCTTTTCTTTCTCTCTTTCTCTCTCCCTCCTTCCTTCTCCTCCTCTAATCAGTTCCACTCTGTTATTGCTGGCCCCGGGCTGTTTACCTCTTTTCTAAACTGCTTTCACAAGCATGACACCAAAGCCTGCTCAAATGTCTATTAGCCCCTTTAGACACACAGTCACTGTGTGGCTGACCTTACGGCAGTTGTTGCCATCATTATGGAATCAATGCTCGCTGATCTGATGTTTCTCACACCTTAAACCAGGAATAGTTTTTCTTTCTGAAGTTAGTCAACCACTTTTGAAAAGTTAGAGCTCTCATGGCAGCGCAGAGGGCTGAGCAGACTGGCAGAGACAGACTGTAGTCACAGCCCTGCAGGACATTAAATGCTATGAAATCCAGGACAGACAGTTCAACATAAGTTCTGAGAACAGACATGCTCATAAATGCACCGCACTTCATGTACTATTTGCTCTGAGGTTTTGAGAAGAAAGAAGCATTTCCTGCAGTCAGGCCAGCTGGGATAGATTTAGTGACATTAGTAAATTCCCATTCTGGCAAGCGTCTTTTCTCAAAGATAAGTTCATAGGGCTATGTAAAACCAATAATGTAAAAGTAACCCTCTTTAGTGAGACGCATCTTGTGTTGGCTTGTTTGGACACCGTGGGCATCATTATTGTGTTTAATTTGCAAAGATTGCTGTGACTTTTGAGTTGAAGCTCTCTCTGTCTCTTTGTTGACTTGCATGAATCGTTCCTGAAATCTTGCAATCTTTGCTCATATGAAAAAAAAACTCCTGCTGTGTGCCTGTAGGCCAATATATATATATATATATATATAATATATATTAACTCATGGTCTGTGTACCTCTTAATGCCTTGTTTGAGTACTCGATCTCTGACTTTCTTCACTTCATCACATGATGAAGAGACCATATTACTCCCAGACCTTACATGTGTTCCTCCAGGCGGTGACACACAGCTTTGAATCAAAGCTTAACAAACAATCAAAATTCTCTCCTCCCCAACCTGCTGCTAAATAAAATGTGGATAAAAGAAACACCCCTGTCATTCTAGTAGATTATGTACTTCTTCATGTTATGCCTTTATGTCACAATGCACTGTATAAGAGCTTGTAAATGTACGCCTTAACATTTAATTAAACAGTGCTTAGAGCATTGAGTCACTGATTATGTCACCAAAAAGCTAATTGAACTCAGTGAGACATTTCAAACCAGAAATCACTTTCAACAAATGTGTGACTTTCAATTGGCACTGAGGAACTGCGTGTCTTCTTATATGGCGTCTATGTAAATATGTCCAACAGCAATAATCTTATCACTGGAGACATATATAACAGTGTGACACTGGTGCTTATTTATACCTTGAGCTGGTGGGATTAAGCTACTGTTATTGTACTTTAGTTTGACAGAAAAGCAATAAGCAATGCATTCAAAAGACTAGTGCTGCCCTTTAACGCAAATTAGATACAGCAGCTAGAAAGTGGCAGCAAGTTATCACATATCAGTGATGGTGAGCCCTTTCCCTTTCATGCTGTGTCTGTCTTTACTCCCCTGTTGTCTGCGTTCTTCAGGTATGTAATTATGGTTTGAAAAGGTTGGAGCCAGGCTTTCCACAGGGCACAGCGTGGGAACAAAGCAGGGTCTGGTAGGTGAGGTCAGGGAGCACAGCGGCTGCACAGCAGCTCCAAACTACAGAGATAGACATCTAGGGACAGTCATCTCTCCCTCAAATGAAAGTCTGTTAGTGGAGCCTATTCAGAGGTCTGACTCACATCCTCTGACTGTGCCGAGGATAGTTTACGTGGCATTGAATGATGTGTAATGAGCAACGTTGCAATCTGGCATGAATGGAGGTTGTTACGGTAACTACAGTTGATGAATGATGCATTACATACTGTATAACAGGATTCCTCAAATCCGATTACAATTAGTCATTTTGACGCACCACACTGACTGAACATTAGAGAGCAGAAACAATTATACGAAGGAGCAAATGGACATGGTAAGTAGTTATTAAATATTGGAAATAGCACTGCTTGATAAAATTAGGCAGTTTATAAGATAATCAATACATTTTATATACTGTATCTTAAAACAAATGTGGATACATCATTTGATGTAGTTATATAATAATCATTTATAAGTGTTTTTATGTTTTATGTTTTATTTTTGGAGATTGTTAGATCAAAACATTTAACCCCTAATGTTCCCAACATTTGGCTTGCATTTCTTTTGCAGCATCAGAACATAAATAGAGTATAACAACTTCACATTTTTAAATCCTAGATGCCTTGTCAAATTTAAAAAGCCTTATTTATTACTGTATTCACATTTCCCTGCAATTCAGATAACAAAATATTCTTGGAAAACATTGACTTTGCCTAGAAAATATAAAACAATTCTTCCCATCTGTATTTGTAATGATGGGCCAACATCCACTCCCTGTCCTCATCCTGACATGACAACACACTCATAATAGTTATAGTTTTAAACTTAAAACATAGTTGTCTTTATATTATATATTATGTGTGGTGCTACTTATCATTGGGACTCTTTCCCGTAACATGAAGATCAGTGGGTTAGGAAAACTTTGGGACAGTGTGTTGATGCTGGTAAATTTCTTTCAACGCTGACACTCCAGATTTATAATCGTACAGTGCTGGAAAATTTACATTAGGGAAGTTAAGATTAGGTCCCTCTATGGTGGAAAACAGCATTGCTGTAATGCCAAGTCTGCATATGAAAAACAATTAAGCAGTTGCTCCAATTAGTTGTGGATAAATGATGAAGACCAAAGATTAAGTAATCATTGTAATTGAAACAGTTGGGTTTGACATTCTTTGTCATCAGGAAGTCTGTAATTACTAAGTAACAAAGAAACCATTGGCATTTGAAGTAGAAGATGCACAAAAAGTAGGCATACATCGCTGAGATACAAATAACTTTTAATTCATCTGTACATATTCTTATAGGCTGAGCTTGTTATTTTTCATCATAAAGGAGTGTATGATCCTCAAAAGATTAGAGCTCTGTCAACAGATCTATCTGTATTGATAAAAAAAAAGCAGAGAAGAGAGTAAAAAGTTGGATCAGCCGACATAACTGCACAGAGCGAGCACATGTTTCTTTAATAAGGATGAAAGCGCGGCACTCTTGTAACCGGATCTCTCTGTAGCGGGCAGCTTTCCATCAAGGAACAGCAGGATCCTCTCTTTAACCCAGGAGCATCAGGAGAGATGGGACTGTGACACGCAAACTCAAACACACACAGACACAAACACAAATTCAGAGCGTGACCGACACCGAGAGGATTTCTGTGATCTAATGGATACAAGGTGCTGTAAATATCAAAGGAAGGGGCAGCAGTGAAGGCACATCAGTGTGAAGAACATCTGTAACACCTGTACTCACTGTTAACACCTGTACTCACCATTGCTCCTCTCTGTCGTCATGACAGTGTTTCACAGGGTGTGCGCCCCGCTGAGTGCGTCAAGCTGAAGTCTCTATGGTGAATTCTGTGGTGCTGGGGGTCAGAGGTTAAAGGTTAGGGGTACTCCAGCTGGCAGCCAGGGCCGCGGTGGACTCCAGTGAGGAGGCATTCAGTGGCTGGAGCGGGAGGGGGAGGCAGAGGAGGGAAGGAGGTCCAAGTTGTTTCTCTTTATGTCTTGTTTGATGTACTCCACCCTCAAGGCCTTTTTTTACTCTTCTGGCCAAATTACTATTCTCAGATGTTAGAAAAAGCAGAAAAAAACGTATGTAGCATTGTATAGACCTCTGTATCTCTTGAAGTAAAAGGGCTATCAAGGTTTTTATATTAACAATGGATGAGATGACTATGTTAGTTTAAGCTCATTGTTTTAGTTTTCCAGCCAGCAACTTTACTGTTTTGATTCACTCTCACCGCTGTCATAGCATCGTTTTCAGAAAGCTCTAAAGTCCCTCGGTACGCTGCCTGCCCAGCACCAAATGAAAAAACAGACAAAGTTAGCGCCTAGTGAACATTTGGCAGCTCGAGCCAAATTCCTCTCAGGAGTTGGGGAAAACCTAGTTTCGCATTGTCAGACCTTCCTCCACAGCGCGGCGGAGGAGGGTCTGGCTAGTCCGCCCAGCATTCTGGGATGGGAGAAAAACATGCTCTGGTTTATTGGCATTTCTTCAAACCAATGACAATCGTCTTGGGCAGTGCTAGGCACCGGAAAAGCAGCGTCTGGATTTTTGGAGTTTAAAATGCCAACACAAAGGAAGGCCAAGGCAATGGATATCCTGCCTAAATGAGTGAAATTTCTGTCGACAACGAAGCAATCCCGGAAGTGAAACATCAAGGACGTAGACTAGTGGAGACGAAAAACAGGGAATATTGTACTTACATTCAGAAAGTTGACTTAATATTATTTCTAATACTGGTATGTATTTGCTGGATTTGTAAATAGGTAACTTAATTATATGTCAGTGTTGTGTTCACAGTTTGTTTCAGCTGCCCCCAAATCTGCCAGAAAAATCAGTTGTTGCCGGTTTAAAGTTTAAGCTGAAACTACTGGGAGTGCATGTCAGCAGTGAAGTCGCTGCAGTTCCCTGGTTTATCCTTTAGGGCCGATCTCTTTATTAATGAGCCACATGGGCCAAGTGTTGGCATGATGTGTATTTCATTTAACAGAGTTTTCCAAAATATTAGTTCTCCTCGAGTGGAAAATGTGTTTAATGAGAAGCGTCCAAAACACAGTAAATAGCCATTACACTTACTTTAACAGGTCCCACATGTTTACTGAGTTTATGAGGGGTGTGATTGAGGCAGGATGAGGGCGTATGGTATGTTTGTGTGTGTCTGAGAGAGAGAGAGAGAGAAAGAGAGGGACCACCTGAGCTTTCCCTCTCATTATTGTGTTTATAATATAATATTTCCATGGTTGATACACACTGTCAAAGCAGTGTAATGGCTCCGTGTCAGCTTAAGCAGCTAGCGTCGCTAATGGCCATCTTTCACACAGATACTTAGATCAGATTGTCAGATTAGCTGCCGTGGACACAAAGGTCAACCATATTTCTCTGTCTCTCCTCTCAGACAGACAAAGAGCTTCCCAGTCTTCTGTCGTCAGTTACATAACAGACAGAGGGGAAAGTTCCTCTTTCTGTCTGTCTCTGGTGTAGCTGTGCAGCTCCTCACCCACCTCCCCTCGTCTGCATCGACTGTCATCAGAGCTATTGTTGCTTTTACCTGTGGAGCCAGATAGTCAGGTGGCTCCGGGCCCCAGACTGACTTGCTCATCACTCCTCATTATACCCCTCTATAATCCCACCTGTTCATTGAGGAAGAGACATTTTATTAAGCATCAGCACTGAAACATGGCAACATCACAAGCTGAAGTGCCTGCATGCAACTGTTGAGCAGATGGCTCACTAATTCTTTCTTTGGCCACTTCATAAGTCTGACAGCTCCCCTGTTCACCAGACCGTAGTCACAACATTTCATGTTCGCCTCCACTCCTCCATGGAGGTTTTTCCCCTAGCCCTGTAATTGGTGCGGTTAAACTCCACCGTGAGATGTCTAATGTGTGTTTAATGGGTGTTGGTGAAGCATCAATTAAGTTAATTGTAGATCATTGAGTTAATTTTAGTTATTTAGAAAACCTCAGCTTTCCTAAATGTTGTGAGTGTTGGGGGATATGACGGAAGACTGCGAGTAAGGACAGAGGGGTGGTTAGCCGCAAATACAGCCCTGTGCTCCGGGACGACCTTTATGGGATTTACTGATAGTAATGACGGTGATGATGAGGGTTGGGTGCTGATAATTGTTTTAGTGTGGAGGGGTGACTTTCCTGTCAATACGTTTATTGACACGTTTCAAACAGCAACACAGCATGTGTTAAGGTTTAGGGTGGAGTCTGATGTCTCCAGCTGATTCCTTTCTATTTGTTTCTTTACCAGAAGAGAACTCTTGATAAAGACGCCACTGTTAGTCATGTAGAAACATGATTGCATTCCTCACAGTCTTAGCAGTAATAAGCTGTTATTGGTTTTGAGACAGAGCCAGGAAATCAGATACTGCAATTAAAGTTACAACTCAAAGACAGTACTGTCATCAGTGGCAATGACATATTAATCTTCGATATCTGACTACACATTGTGCATGTGTGTGAGTAAGTGGTACTGAGCACACATGCCTTAATGCTCATATACAAACACTCATACCCCTCATGCAACAACTGTGTAGCAGAAACATGAAGAAAAAATGAAGCCAAGATTATTCATTTCAAAATGTGAATTTAGTCAAATATTCATTTTGGTGGTTTCCCACATAAATTGCTGCAAGCTGCAACATTTGGAGCATGTTTACGGGCATAAATCATGACTTAATGCTACATTTAAATAGTTACAGACAGGCAATTTATTCTTGGATCACTCCACGCATTTTGTGCAATTACAGCATGAGACTGTGTGTGTTTTACAGTTTATTGACAGCGGTCATTACCTGCTGACAACTCCCAGTCGTTCTGGTCTTTATTGTTGCTCTTTTATTTTCTAAAAGGGTTGTCATTCACATGATACATATGCATTTGCACATTGCACCAGCACACACACACACACACACACACACACACACACACACACACACACACACACACACACACACACACACACACACACACACACACACACACACACACACACACACACACACACACACACACACGTTTATTACACAACTCAGTAAACTGCCGTGCCGTGCCATGTGCCAAACGCAGGAGATTGTACAAGCCAAAGTATGCAGTATGACAGGAAGAGGGAAACATATTTGCTCATGCACTTGGCAAATAAAACCAAGCCTCTGATGGCTTCTAGAGGTGTCAGGGCACAATCTTTACACACCACATATAAAGATTCAATTATCCTTACATCACCTGCAGCCAATTTGAAAGAAGAGAAGCTGGGGCTCATTAGAAAATATTCCACCATCAAGTGCTTGTTGTGCCTACAGGCTTGATAATTACACTACATAAACTTCTTCACCACCATAAGTAGGTCGGTAAACTCATCGTCACATATGGGCCATATATCATCCCAGAGAGATAACATTTAAATGTTTGTATGCTTTTTAATGTCAAAGCGATAAACATTCCTATTGATGTTAGATTTTTATTTGGCTGTATTTTTATTGTATAATAATTGCTTTTCTTTGAGCCAAAAGACATATGTATATGGCCATATATCTGAATGGTAAAAAGTATGCTACGCCAGCAGCCGGTTAGCTTAGTGTAGCAGAAAGACTGGAAACAGGGGAAAACAGTTCGCCTGGCTCTGTCCAAAGGTAAATAAATCTGCCTACCAGCAACTCTTAAACTCACTAATTAACACATCATATCTTATTTCTTTAATGTGTGCAAAAACTGTATAAAAAGGACAAACTACTATTCCTTTAAAATGTTTCAATATTAAAGCTTTAGTGCGTAACTTTTTGATATTAATCAACGTCCGTTACATTCAAGCCATTGCCAAATGAGTTGCTACAAAGCTAATTAAGACTATTAGCTCCACACAACTCTCTCTGTATTTCTCAGTATGGCTATGTTCAGAAGATTGTGTCGTCCGGCGACTTTCGCGCGCAGAAACGCGAGTGAAGATAATTACCTCTTCTGAAGAGTCCATCATGTTTTTTAAACCTCTGTGTCCTCCTTGGCTACTAGCAACTGCATGGAGGAGGGGTGGGGGCTGTGCGCGATCACTAGGCTTGTATCATGTGGACGCGCCCATAGTTTTGTTGTCATTACTTAGAATTCCTCATGGGGGCGACAGAAACTACCGCACTATAGCTTCACATATTTCAAAATGACTGAATCTGAATGTATGCAATTTTTAACTTCACACATTGGTAGTCATACTGCTCCTGTGTCACACAGACTTACCAGTGTTGTTCTGAAAAAACTACCTCTAACTTTTTGGCTAATAGCACTACTGCTTTTAAACTTTCGGACACTTCATCACCTTATAGTGGAGTGATCGAGACACAGCTCAGTCCGATAGAGAGCGATTCATTTGCTGAGCCTCAGCACTCTGCCAACCAGAGGCTGGTTAAACCACAGAGGAGAGTGTTTTCCTGTAAGCCTGTGGGACCATCAAAAGTTCAGGGAGCAGAGTCCTGTGGTCAATCTGTGCTGGTAGATGCCAGGCCTCTGGGTTTCACATGAAAGCTGTTTCACTGATGTGTGTGGGACACAGGGGGTGGATTGGTAGAAGCTTCAGCACACTTTATCCATCAAATCTCACTTTCAAGGCTTGGAGCAGCGGGATGTCTTCTCCCAAAGTTGTGGTTTCTGGGAGACCAACAGAACATTTACATAAAGGCTCACATCATACTACTCAATGTCAGTTTAACAGCCATGGCACAGTATCACCAGTATGAATCTAGCAGCAATGTTTTTGTGATTATCTTCATGAATTTAAAGAAAAAATTGACATTTTTGGAAATGTGCTTATTCACTTTTTTGCTGGGAGTTAAAAGAGATGTGTACCTCTCTCTATCGATCTTCTCAACTAATTCTTAGCGAAAAAGCATATTTCCGAAAATGTCTAACCATTCTCAAACATCTTAAAGATGTTTGGCATTTGCTTGCTTAGGAAAAAGCCTTTTATAGTAGACCACTCAGTGACCTGGGAGTGGGGCTAGTCGAGGGGTAACATTGGACTTGAACATATGGATCTGATAGAGAGGGCAGATAACCAGCAGACGCAGTGGAGCCATCCTTCGAACAGAGCAGGAAGTGTGTGGCGTGTCTGTCTGCTCCTGTTGTATGGTACAGTGTGTTTGTATGTGTGTGTGTGTGTGTGTGTGTGCGCGTGCGCTGAATCCTGTTGTCATGAGAGATTATTAACCCATATGTTAACTTAATGACTCTCCTACTGTTGTATGAACAGTGGAAGAGGTCAGTGAAGAATTCTACAGTCGTAACGGTCTCCTAAGATGTAAACTCTCACGAGCTGCATCTCAGCAGCTTGATAGAGGGCCCGCCAGATGCTGAAACCGTGAAATTAAGTAACATACTTTAAGGGTGTATATGTTACATTATATTAGTTTATGGCTGTGTATTGCAACTTACAGATGTTTAACATAGCCTAAACATTTTCTGTCTTGGCCACATATCAGAAAAATGTATTCATAAAGTGATTTGTTGTATTCCACATCACTCATGAAGCTGTTTTATTCTGAAACAGTTTTACAGTGTGATATGATTTTGGCATGGACGTAGATTAGAGCTGACACATTCAACAGTTGCTTCAGTAAGCGTTTTGGCTGGCACTAAGATCACAGACCGATCATCTGCCTCCAATCTGTCCTCCTGCAGTGGGTGTGTATGTGAAGGGTAATTAGCCGTTTTAAATGATTGAAGCTGTACGCAGGAGGGAGTCTGTCTGAGAAAGTTCCTGTGAAAGTAAGCCAAGCACAGGGAGTATGTGTATCGCTGCTTCGTGGAAATATTATACATATACAAGACACACAACTCTAAATAATATGCATTTTTATGCACACCGTCCCTTCTTCTTAATAAATAATTGACCAGTTTGCATATACATGAATACCAATTCACTGTATTCAATTAAACGTAAAGCAGAAGTATATGATGTTGTGTTGTGTACAAATAAATGACACACACTGAGCCTCCAAAGCATGAACAATAGTCAGGTCTCAGCTTCTGCAATAACAGAAAACAGGAAATCAACAAGGTTATTGCCATATTATTGTAACCTTTATTTAATCAGGTAAGTCCCACTGAGATTGAAATCTCGTTGTCAAGGGAGACCTTGGTACATGAAAACAAGACCAAGAGTCTACAGCCATGCTAGCAGCTCTGTGAGGCTGTACCATAAATCAGCAATATACAGTGAAATATAAAAGAAACATGAAAAACGAGAATAAACAAATTGGGTAACACTTTAATTTAGCATGTATAAGCAGTATATACACATTTAATAAAAGGTTTATAACACACTATAATGTAGTTGTAAGCAAATAAAAGTATTTAGTGTTTCAGTAACTACAGTATAACTTCCTTTGCTGTGTATAAAGAGATAATGAGAATATATTAAAACACAGTTGTAATAACGTAAAATGTTTCTGGATAGGAGACGTTATTGCAGGCAAAAACAGTACATTAATAAAACCTTTAAACTGCTGCACACAAATACATTATAGTGGGTTATTAACTATTTATTAAATGTTTATGTACTGCCTATAAATATAAAATAGAGGGCCAAAGGCAAACTGCTGCATTCTGATGTCCACATGATCTAGTATAGAAACAAAGTCTGACTTTATTTTGCGCTGTAGTTACATTGAGCCCAGGTAATAGGGACAACCCTCTTAGGAAGATTGGAGAAATTATTACTGCAAGATAAAAATGGTCTCATGATAAAATATTTCAACCTCAGCTTTAATTATTGCTGACAAGGAAGATTAATGTAGCCTAGTTATAAGACTGAATGAGTGTATTAGGTCAGCATCGAATTCAACTGTCTCTGCATGCAAGAGATCATAAACAAGTTAACTTTGATCACAACAGAGTAAAATAACAAAAGGTGAACTAAACCAAGAGTGAAATTAATGTTATTCAGGACAGATATACAGACAGCTATATACAGTACTCAGTATTCACACGTATTAGACTTGATGACAGAATGAGGAATTTAGCTGTAAATCAGTCATTGGCGCAGAGGAACTAAAATGTGGACAAAATATTGCTCAAAGCAGTGAATTATTTACAGCTGATACTCCTGTATTCAGATGATGCAAAGGTCAAAAAATATAACTGGTTTATTGGTGGAACTTTGGCCATTTGTTTCCATAGAAGGTGAAGTGAACATTTCTTGTTCAGATCCAAAACGGTGAGCTGAAAGCAAACATGTTCAGGTAAGATCTCTTCAAAGGGTTTCTGACTTGCAGTGGTCGTTAACCTGGTATTAATGGTTTTAATGCTTAATGGTTTGTTTCTTTGACCGGACAAGGATCTGTTGTGTAATGTCTGTCACACACTTTAATCCAGAGTGTCTTCACTTGTAGGCTTTCTCAAATAGTCTGTTTTTCTCTGATATTTGGCATCACAGCAAAGCCATATAAACCCTGGGTATGTATATTTTGCTCCTGGCTGTCCACAATATTACACTGTAGACTGTACAGCTTTGAATCATATGATAAATTATTCCTGATAAATTTAAAATGACAAACATGTTCGTTTTTGGATACAGTCATGTACTATTTCTGCTCTTTTCTCAGAACAAACTCACAGATGAAGCATTCCAGGATACCGTTATGTAAGTTTTAATTTCCTTAAACTAAACCTAAAGTGAGTAACTGTCTCTTGGACTGAGGAAATGCAGACTGAGATTGCATGATTTTTATCTCAGGTCCATAGATGACAAAGGAAAGATGTCCTGGGGAGTTGAAGTGGAGCCTCCAGAGGACATGGATCAAACGGACTATGACATCGACCCTAGCATGATGATTTGGAAGAGTATGACAGGACAGGACAAACAGCCCCTGAAAGCCGAAGAAGACTTGGATGAGCTGTACCATCCTTCAGTGGTTGATCTCCTCAAAGTTCAAATCCAAAACCTGGATGCCCTCCCAGCTGCCAACATCCAGACAGATGCCAACGTGAAGTACAATCAGAAACCAGAGGAAGATAAAGACGCCATTGACCACCCTGATTTCAGTAAGGTGGCCTCAGACGAGCCTGAGCAGGACTGGGATGAAGTCTACCACAAAGCGAGGGAGGAGCTGGATGGACATCTGGCTCCACTAGTGGCTAAATACAAAGCTGGTGCAGAGGTCCGCGTTGCACACTCTGAACTAGAAAAGGATGAGGACGAGCTGTATCACCATGACGACCAGGGTCCACCTGTGCAGATGGAGTCGCTGAGCCGTGAGGTCATGGGTGAAAGTGAGGTCAGAGTTCACCTTCAACCAGAGGAGGACATGGACGACCTGTACCACAAAGATCTCCTGAAGCTCATCCCTTACCAAGATGATACTAAAGCTGCCGCTCCTGTTTATTTACCATCTCAGAGAAAGCACAGCGAACCAGAGAAAGATCTGGACGATCTCTACCACCGCTGATCCTTCAACAACTCAACCTGTGTAGATCTGTATCATTTCAGATCATACACAAACAAAGCTGAGTAAATCAGAAGTGTAATTTGACAAGCAGTGTCAAATTACAATTACAGGCTGAAGAATAAACACATCTCAATCTGACAATAAAGATGCTTTAACATACATCAAAGACTTAATGTGTTTTATTTATTGAAATGTATGTATGACGTAGTTACAAACATACAAAATCATTTCTGCTCCATGTAAACTGGAGATTTATCAGATAATATTTACAGTATTAATTACACATAACCGGGAACAAATGATGTTTTGAACTCACAGCATCTGGTCGAAACTAAACAAAATTGAAAATGGGTTTTATGCAAAATTTTCACCTTCTCCTGATGTTCACGAGAAAGAATTACAGTTGTAACTGAAATCATTAGATCATCATTACTTTACAATGTGTGTGTGTGTGTGTGTGTGTGTGTATCACTGTAGCAGCTCAGCAGGAATGACCCCCTTCTTCAGTATCAGGTTACCATACAGAGATGTTTCCCTGTGTAGCCAGTGCAGAGGAAAATATTTATTTAAGGTGCATTTTTAAAGACATGTTTGAAAGAATGAGACATTTGTGGAGATTTCAAAGCATTCTGTTGTGCAAACCATAATCTCCAGTTATTAAAATGTTAGTTATTTGTGAAAAACAAACAAACAAGCCTTGTTCCAGACCCCTGAATCGCCTCCTACATCTCATATTTGTTTAGAAACTCACATAGTGAATCAAGTGAAACTAAATGGCAATTCAGTCTGATTATCAGGCTTTCTGAACAAGACATCTGACAAATTAAATCTCAAATCTGTCTTTTTTTTTTTTACTTCTACAAAATGATGCATGCTTTTGTACTCATTTTGCAGACACGGGATAAAACATGCAGCTACAATATTCAAATGAAGGCAGAAAGAATACACACCCTGTTGCCACAACAGCGTAGGCTTTCTTGGCTCGTTCGTAGAAAGCAAACCTTTCCACCTTCTCAAGCGGAGTCTATATGTAAACAAAAAGCAACACACAGTCAAAAATTAAATGAACACGTTTTGTGTCTTACTTACTGAAGTCATTAATCATTAGGTTGACAGTCTGTTTTACCTGAGACCCAGCCTGACCTAAGAGCCGTGTGTAGGTGCCCCACACAGGGACATCTAAACATCTCTGTTTGTCACTGTCTACCAGATCCATGACTGCAGCCTGTGGAAACATAGTAGTAGCACAGATTCAACAAATGAAATTCAAAAAGATAAAGTAGCCCACAGAAAAATGCACTGGTTATTGCCATTAAGACATCACGGTGGTTTTAAACTTTAGATTTATGGGTTCTGTACCGGAGAGGGGACATAGGTATCCAGGGGCAACAGCTTCAAAATGGCCTCCAAAAGCTGTGGGATTCCTAAACCTACATCAACATCAGACAACATTTATAAATACTATACACAGTCACCCAACATTTGTATTTACAGAAAGATGTATTTACATACCATCAGCTCTTATTTCTTTTGGACCACAAGCACAAATGGAAGATGCTGGAAAGTTTGCATCAGCAAGAACTGAAAACCGAAAGAAAAACACTGAGTCTGTGAATGACTTAATGGACTACAACATGTCACAGTTGTGGCTTTTGCCAGTCTACAGGTTAATGATCCTGTGAGTCCTGCTCTGTCAGTCTTTACACTGGTGTTGACTTGAACGTAGCCTACTGCTCTACAGTGCCCTACAGTGAGTACAGTACACAGGTTATGGGCTATTAGCGCAAAGCCTACGAGAAAGGCAACCTGTGTGATCGAATTAAATATCATACCTAGTTCATCTCCGTGGCCCATTTTAGCGAGAGCATACAGCATTTCAGGTGATAAAACAGAAGGGATTCCTCTCAGTACGACCATACTGGCACTAGAGCCCCTTTGCTGGCAATGGCAACAACTGAGAAGATTAAAGCAAAGTGAGAGTAGTCACTCCAGTTTACTTCCGGTTTCGTTTAAATCCGCAAGACATCCTTGCCATGACGCTAACAGACCAAAAAAGCTTATTAATAAGCAACAAAAGCAGTTTAGCGAGTTGCTAGTCTCACATGTGTGTTACTGTGGTAACTCATGTTGGTCAAAGCCAAAGTTTCGGTCTGCCGGACGTAGACTTCTTTTGACGTTTTATGGCGGTTGGCAAACAACGTTTCGGTGTGCATTACCGCCACCTTCTGAACAGGAGTGTGGATATGGATATGTAACTTCCTCGTAACTTTCTGTGTAGACCATAGACTGTTAATATTAATAATATACAGTCTATGGTGTGGACACCATATTAATATTAACAGTCTATGGTAGACACATAGACTGTTAATATTATAAACCATAAACGGGTAGACACAAGGACACGCGTCATGTGGTCAGGGACCCTAATTTGATTGGTTAGAAAGGCGACCGCGTCGAGTTGCTTTTACAAACTTGAAATTTAAATAGTAGGCTTATATCGTCGCTCAAACACGTTAATTTGTCTGTCTGTAATCCTAGTTTTTAGGAGTTATTATTAGGCTATTATTTTAGTTTTGTTCATAACATGTAGGGTGAAGTCAGGTAAAGTTGGACACTTTTTGGTAAATTGCATTTTAAACAACCTAAATCAGAATGTATTAACATTGTATGTGTTTTGTTTAAATAGATTGTAATGAAGGCCACTATGGTGAAATTTTCCCAATTTATGTATGTATTAACAAACTGTTCATCTTTAAACACCATCTGACACCCTCTTCAGCAAACTGGAAGCAATCAGATTGAGTGGGACACTTTGTTAGGGAAAGTGGGACACTATTTTATGGTTAAAATGAACATGAGAAATACAACCCCAATTCCAATGAAGTTGGGACGTTGTGTAAAACGTAAATAAAACCAGAATACATGCATTGAAAATGTGTGGCGCATTATGAAGCGCAAAATACAACAACGGAGACCTTCAATTAATTAATACTTGGAAGGATTTTTTTAAAATGCATTTCTGGAACTAATGCAAAAATTGTAACATTGTAAACTTCACTCTACATTCAATGAATGGAACTTTCATTAAGCCTACATCCTTTTACCACCTTTTAACAACTTCAGTGAACACATCCAAGACAGATGAAGTCATCGTCATCCATAAGTCCGTTGTGCTCTCCGCAGGACTCACGATACCACCGTCGGTAGTGGCAGCAAGCCACCCATTCCTCATTGGCCTTTGGGACGCTTGCATCCCCATAGACCCCTTGCAACCAGTAGGCCTACAGGGGTCACTTCCCTGAACTGTTTGTAGGGGAGGAACGGCAGCTTTTTGGGGGCGGACAGCAGCAGGCTTACTTTGGTTGTTTTTGGTTTCTTTTTGTCTGCTTTGGCCTGGACAAAGTTGAAGTGTTCCTGGCTTGTTAGGTAGCTGGGTGGCTAAAATGTTATCTTCTTGTTCATGAAATGGCTGCACTGTGTTTGCTAGCATTAGCCCTAAAACTGTCCCACTCAACCTAACACTGTCAGGTTGAGTGGGACAGTGCTGTGAATCTAATTTTCACAAATATTTTATACAGTTAGATGCTCATTGTTATTAATATCTAATACACAGACAATATAAATGTATGTAAAAGCAAAAGTTTTATTGTTACATCATAAGTGACAGAATTATCAACCTTATTATTCTAAAATAGATTTACACTTGCCGGGTGGCTTACCGTGAGGTCCCAGGAGTCAAGCAATTTGAAAAATAACAACCGGACCACATCTGTGATGTCACACCAATCACAACCTTTATTTCATATCAGCTACAACACAGTAACAATTGTTGTGATTGGCTTACAAAATTAAGCCTTTACAGTACCCAAAAGCTTGAGTGTCCCACTCAACCTGATGTCCCACTCCTGAATTCACCCAGGCGCATAAGGCAGGTGCGCATATATGCTAAATAGGCCTAAGTGTTACATGTCTTAATTAATATGAAATATGGCTAATATTTAGCCCTACGTCATGTGTTCAACTTTTTCCAAAAATGTGCAGTCATTTTTGCAACTGTAAAAGTTATCTAATGACATTGTGGAAGCCATGGCCTAGCCTATCTAGGATATGAAGCTATAAAATAGGGTAAAGTTCTATGTCATTAGTCCGAAGAAACTGCAAACTCGGTTATATTTTGGTCTATGTTGTCTCTGACACCCTTGGGTGGGCATAATTCAAAGCAGACACCGGGGAATGTGTTATTCCGACGCGGTCTCTAGTGCCAAGAATGTGAGATAATGAAAATATTTGTCAGATGAAAACTCCACCCAGCCTGTTATATCTGAGCCAGAGAAACTCTCAGCTGGATGGCAGAAAAATGCTGAGGAATCCGTTCTATGACCGCACATTCTGTAAAAAGCAAGAAAAAAAGCAACAGATCTGCATATAAAAGGCTTTCTTTAAAGTCAAGTCACAGCAGCATTGCAGGCTTGGGCTTACTTAGTGAATTAACAACCATTTAAGGCAGCTGCTGTTAATATTGAACAGAAGGACCATGTTGGAACTTTATTGCATGTTTTAAAATCTGCAAATATTAGCTGTATATGCTCATTATATTTCAGCATTCCAGAACCACAATGTATTTAGCTTTTTTCACTAGGACTTGAGATGTTCTGTGTGCCTAATGCTAAACTCTAGAATATTGTGTTTTGTTCTAATTGTGCAGGAATAAATCATATTACACAAACCCTTTGCTAGGGAACTATAAGTTTATTATTAATTGGAATCTAGGTCGACGTAGTTCCCTTTGAAAAATGATACATATTTGTAGATGCTTCATTTTTCTCTAAATAAGTTTTTGACCACCTTTGCTTTGACTTATATGCATGATGATAAAATGCTTTTAAGAGTAGCCTATACACCGATCAGTGAGAAAAATGAATAGGAAGCAAAAACATGGATAAAGTCACCTGCATGACTGGCATGCACAGAGGCAGTGTAGTTTAGGAATATGAGAGTGTTTTTTGGAGAGTGATGGGAGGCTACTAAGAAAAGGCCCTTGCAGGAGCCAGGCCTGTCTGCCGGACTGAAAGCCCCTTTCTCCCTCTCTGGACCCATGCTGCTCTCTCTTTATTTCGGCTTCTTTAAATGAGTTTATCACGCTATGAGGGCCTGCCTTGCCAAAATGTAACGTTTTGCCCCCTTTGTCTGTGTGGAGAGCCTCAATTGAGTCTACATTTATTATTTTGACCTTTCGGTAGCCTCAAAGAGGAGCTTCTTTTCGGGCCCTTTCTGCAGACTTTTGTGCTTCCCCGCGGAGTGAGGAGACGAGTTTTTTTTCGCCTTCTTTTTAAAGTTTTGTTCCAGGGGCTGACAAGAAAGCAAGCTCCAGGGGAATATTGAATGAAAATAAAAATCAATTAGGCCATGGCCTTGTGGAGATACGGGGCGCCGCCGTGTGAAGATCAGAGAAAAAAAAAGGTGCCTGGCGATGATTGGAGGGGCATAAGAAAGCGCACACTAACCAAATTTGTTCTGCTGTTTTCTTTGAAGTCAAAATGATCGTTTTATGTGTTCCCGAATATTTTCAGCCAAAAGGTTATGTGCGAGACTAGCATATAGATCTGAAAGGCTATTTTATAGGTATATATGCCTATATATCCTATCTAGGCTATTTTATAGGCATGTATAGGCCTATCTAGAATAAAACATGAGTAGCCTACATTTTTTCAGTGTCTTTTTTGCTACTGAGAGTATGAGATACATTTCTCTAAATCATCATTGAGTTAAATCTTAGGGATAATCATCTTCACTGACGTTTTTGTCAAAAGACTAAGATCTTATAATCTATACCATCGGTTATTTGTTGCTGTACAAACATACGCTGTGCCTTTTATTATTTTAAGTTAAGAAATCATAATAAAATTTTCCTTCCTTCCTAATGAAAAGATGTTCAAATCGTAGGTTATTACAAACATCGTGCTGGGTGACGAGTAAACATTATTTGTTTCTGTACCGCCCATGCCTGGTTTCTTTTCACACTATTTTAATAACTTGACCTTGCTTATAACTGTCACTTTACGCACCAAATGAAGCGCTCATCTGCATACAACCCGGTGCATGTCTAGTAACAGTCCCGCTGGATTTATCTTCTGTCCAGTTTCTGTGCCTTTGTGTAAAAGAGCACAAGAGCGCCATCTAGCGGGGCGAAGGACACACTGCTTGAACGCCGAGTGAACTGAAGCCAGAGATGTGAGTTTCAGATTTGTAGCTGACCCTATTTACTGAATTGTATATTTCAAAGAGCCGTTAGAAATCAGTCTTTGAAACCAGGATATTTATGAGTTACAAGGTTAATTATATGCAATCCTTCTGTATTCTCTAATATAAGTAATGTGTGGTAAGAAACAACCCAATGTATTTAACAGTGTTAATAAATACAGCAGATACAATTTCCCATTTCCGTTCACATCTCAGTACTGAAGAGCACTCTAGATATTTATTTGTAAAATGTACAGAGAAATAAGTTCCCTACAACATGCAGAGAAATGTGATAGTGACAATTAAAAAGCAAAGTCAGTACAAGTCATCAAGAGTGATTCCTCCTATGACACATTGGCAGTTATCAGAGTATAGACCCCACTGCACTCCAAACCTCAGCAGGTAGAGCTTCACTGTGATAAGACACTCTTGTGCAATCACACAGTCCCAAATCCTTTAAACATCTTCTATGTTTCACTACAATCAGGATTTCTGCATCATTCAACTTATTGCAGATGAGGAAATTACTCGCTGATATCAGGAACTTCCTGGCTGAGCTCTTGGTCTGCTCTTTTCTAACTGTCCTGGAAACTGGCCTTCCTCTTCTCCACAAAAGCTGTCATGCCTTCTTTCTGATCACCCTGCAGGAACACACACACACACACACACACACACACACACACACACACACACACACACACACACACACACACACACACACACACACACACACACACACACACACACACACACACACACACACACACACACGACTGTCAAAATTAGAGCCAACCCCCCCTTATTTGCTCTCAGATGGGCTTTTCTACTCACTGTAGCAAAGGTAGCGTGGAATAAGCGCTTCTCAAAATGATTACCCTCAGTCAAAGTCATTTCAAAAGCTGCAATCGCAAGAAGGAACAAATCAGACACAATTTAAACTTATTCCATTTAGTAGGTTTAAGGATATTCAAAATTCAAAATTAGTAGAAAACAACTTTACATACCTGCGTTAACAGCCTCTTTAGCCATAGCAGAGACCAGTTTGGAGTTGGCAGCAATTTTCTCACCACATTTAACAGCTTCAGACACCAACTGGTCAACCGGATAAACTTTACTCACCAAACCTGGGAAACAAGAAAAGCTACTGAATCAAGTGTAACAAGATATGAAGAGATGTCAGTTAATTAGGTACACTGGTATAATCTAATGTAAAAAGCGCATATCCCATCTTAAGTCGAGTGCGTGTCTGCACTGTAAAAAGTTTAGCATCTCTGTTACCCAGTGGTGGAAGAACTTTTCTGATCCTTTACAAGTAAAAGTCCTTCACACAAACTCCTAAAAGTATGGTAGTATTATCAGCTTCAAGATGAACTTAATATATCAAAAGTGAAAGTACTCATTCTAGAGAAAAATATCCCCTATTATTATACATTACATTATTAGATTGTTATTGATGTTCCAGTGTTTAAAAAGGAACACGCCGACTTATTGGGAATTTAGCTTATTCACCGTAACCCCCAGAGTAAGACAAGTCGATACATACCCTGCTCATATCCGTGCGTGCTGTAACGCTGTCTGACGGCTCCAGCATTAGCTTAGCCCAGCACAGATCCTGCAGGTAACTGGTTCCAACTAACCTACTGCTCCGTCGACTAGATTAAAAATAATAAGGCCAACATGTTCCTGTTTACATGTTGTGATTTGTAGAGTCAGAGTGTGTACAAAAAACAACGTAACATGAGACACAGCCATCTTCTATCCATAAACAAACCGGGAACTATATTCTCAGACAGGCTTGCTGCGAGCATTTCACTCCGCCCAAGTACTATATTCTTCCGCCTGAGAATATAGTTCCTGGTTTGTTTACAGTTAGAAGATGGCTGTGTCTCATGTTACGTTTTTTTTTGTACACGCTGTGACTCTACAAATCACAACATATAAAAAGGAGCATGTTGGCCTTATTTAGTCACTTATTCAGAGCAGTAGGATTACTGGAACCAGTCACCTGCCTGTTCTGTTATGGGCTGATGCCGCTGGAGCCGTCAGACAGCTTTACAGCACGCACGGAGATGAGAAGGGTATGTATCGACTTGTCTAACTCTGGGGGTTACGGTGAATATGCTAAATTCCCAATAAGGTGGCGAGTTCCTTTAAGGAATTGTTGTATGTGGTCTATGTGGAGCTAGGTTGAACTACTTTATATACAGTCAAGCAGTTTAGTCCAGTGGCTCCCAACATAGGGGTTGGGCCCACTCTAGTGAGTCACAAGAGAAATCTGAGGGGTCATGAGATGATTAATGTAACAGAAAAGGAGAAACAACAAAGTTCTGCTTCACACATTTTGTATTGATTTTTTTTTGCTTTTTCTCTTATCTTAGTTTGGATCATTTGGACCTACAATCAATTATTTAAATGAAGCCATCTGAGAAGTTCACTTTGGAAATGTCTTTTTGGTGGAACTGCTAACAACTCCGACATCTGAAATCTGGCCACGAGCAGACACAAGAGGTCACACGGCTATCATCTTTAACAATGCATATTTTCTAAGATTATCATATATGTTTTATGTAGAATCTTAATCTGCATAGTAACTAGTAATTACACCAGTCAAATAAATGCAGTGGAGTAAAAAGTGCTAACTTATTTGCAGCACTTACAGATAGAGTGTGGTCTAGACCTACTCTATCTGTAAAGTGTCTCGAGATAACGCTTGTTATGATTTGATACTATAAATAAAATTGAATTGAAAAGTGCGTTCCAACACTGCTGTTACCTGATTGCTTGGCGTCTTGCGCATTAATTCTGTCTCCTGTAAGTACCATCTCCATAGCCAGGGATTTGCCCACCGCACGGGTCAGTCGCTGGGTGCCACCCGCCCCTGCAGGTAGACAGATGTCATGAACTCAGAAAGCAAGAATCTGGTAACCTTTGTATAAGGAAGTCAAGGCTGAACAGGAAGGAGAGTAGATACTAATGGGTCTTTACCAGGAATGGTCCCCAACAGGATCTCTGGTTGGCCGAACTGCGCCTTCTCTCCGGCGTAGATTATGTCACACATCATCGCCAGCTCACAGCCTCCACCCAGCTGAAACAGCACCATGTACAGTATGAAATACAGAAACCATTGTACAGCGACTAGTCTCACTCTTCATCGTTTCATATCCCATTTACATTTGGGGAACCCTGAACTGACAAATACTGGACAAACAGTGTTAAAAGCTACACTATATGGTTACAAGTGTGTGGACACCTCTATGTTTTTGGTCTAGAGCTGTTTTCGTGGTTTGGGTTAGTATTCAGTCAGGGTAATGAAGGTGTACCAATGTGGCCAAAACTACAAGTTGTTAAATCATATCTAGGCATGATGCTTTATGAAAAAATAAAGTGTGGGAGATAAAAGAAAAAATATGAGAGATACAGAAGAGAGGTGAAATGGGGGAACTAGAAGAACATGTTAAATATTAAAAGTTTAAAAGGAAAGAAATGACACACATGATAAGACATGTGAAGAGTCAATAGGGGGAAGGGAACCTGGCCGGTGACCTTTGACCTTTGAGCAGAAATAGTACACACTGGAAAAGTTCATTTATTATCGTATTATACATTTGTGCACCTACTAATTTGCTAAATTATTCTCATTTTGAGACAGAGTTCAGTTTGATTTTTGTTTTGATTTGTTTCTGGAACATCTGGTGGGTGTTTGTTTTTCTTCTTCTTACTCCTTTCCATATTTGGTTTCCTTTTTTTATTGTCCTACATGTAATGTTTGCATATTGTTTTCTTTCTTTTTTGGAAATCCCACGTAGAAGAATGATCCTCAATTAAAGAATAAATAAATAAAGTTAAAAATAGACACTCACAGCAAATCCATTGACAGCTGCAATTACAGGCTTCTTTGATTGGGCCACTCTGTTCCAGTGAGCCAGGAAGTCTGTCCTGTAACACTCCTGGAAAGTCTTATTCTGCATCTCTTTAATGTCCGCTCCCGCTGAAAAACACCAAAGTTGAGCTCACTACTGATATATCATTGTAAACAAACCCAGAAAAACACACTCAGTTCCCTCACCAGCAAAGGCTCTGTCGCTGCCGGTGATTACAATAGCTCCAACTTCGCTGTCGGCTTCAAAGACATCCAGGGCTTGCCTCAACTCCCTCATCAGCCCTTCACACAAAGCGTTGAGAGCTTTGGGCCGGTTCAACTGGATGAAGCCCACATCACTCTTCTCACCTCGCTTTTCCACCAAAATATACTCATACTGACCACCTGCGTGAAGAAGAAGAACCAACACTGATGTTCAGATAAGACTTTTGTGCGTTTAGTATCAAGGGTTTCTGCAGGGTTCCCAACGTTAAGATTTTAAACTAATGCAATTTAATACCCATTTCACTGTTAATGCTGGCCAAAGTATGAAACAGTGATGGAAAACCAGTAGGGACGACATGGCCTAAAATGACTTATAATTACATCACTTTTTTTCCAGTACTCCCAACTGTACATAACAATAATGCAACACGTGACCATTACAAAGTTTTATGTAATAAAAACTTTATTATTACAGATGATAAGCTGTTTTAGCTACTATAGCTAGCAGTGGTGAAAGTGCCATCGACATTTTATAACTAACAATTGCCAGTAATGCCAATTGTTGAGGCAACCACGGGGCACAGACCGCAAGTCCCTACAAAGGGTGGTGAGTCCATCGTTGGACCATCATCCCCTCCATTCTTGACATCCACAAACGGCTACTGCTTTTATTTTTTTCTCTATGTACTGTACTGCACAGTACAGATGGATGACAATAAAGTCTTTATCTTTTAGAAGCTGTAAATCACTGCAAAATCACCCTGATTGCAGTCACATCTGTGAAGCAGCTCCATGATTTGTCTCACTGCAGTCTGATGCAACTCTTTGTATTATAATGACATTTTTCATTTATTATCATTACTTTCTATTATACATGTGTGGGCCCACAAATGCATCAGGGAAGTTATAGAAATAACACCTGTAAATTCCATTTTAGGGTGGACTTTCCCTTTACACGTTAAGGGTCCTCAGGTCAATAACATGTTAAGAATGATGATCTTCCATTGAAACCACTCAAACGTTTTGCGGTGCAAATAACAGAAACAAATGAATTAAGAACAAACTGTTAGCTAGCAGCCTGCTGCACATGCGTCGCACATTCAGTGACGCAGGTTTCTTGACATTGTGGCAGCCGCAGGGCCACTTGCTCATGCTGCCTCCAGCCAAAAATAAACAGGACAGGAGAGAGCAGGTTTTAAAACACACACCTGAGCTGTAGAGGCGGCACGCAGACAGAACAGCCGGCGCTGCTCTAGGGGACTTCAGGAGCGAAGCAGCACTTCTGCAGAGGAAAGCCATGACAGCGACGACCACAGCTGTTGTCAATGTTGCTGGCAGATCCTTCCGCTTGCGTCTTCTTCTTTGTTGGTGTTTTTCACGCAGTAGACGAACTCGAATTACCGCCACCTTCTGTCTGCGTTGTGCAGAGCAGGGTGTTACGCTTCTATATTATTGTTCCCACTTTTAATGAAATCAAATGTGCTTTATTCACGTAGAAGAATGATCTGTATTGTCATTATACTCAGATACTATGGAATTTCGCATGGCCTATTATGTATCTGTCGAATACATCCTGGTAAAATTGACAAAACATCTCAATAGCGTTATGTTAGAATATCGCGTAAAAATCATACACGATTTTCAGTTTTTTTTTTACAAGAAAAAAAATAACATTTTAAAATGATAAAATACACATATTTGGTCAAATATGCGTTAGGGACTGCAGATGTAAATTAGCCTAAGGCATACTCTTGTACAATGCATGCAAATGGCAACATTTATGTTAAAAATTGTACAAGGTCCCTAACAAATAAAATGAATAAATAAATAAAATGTTCAGCAACAGCTCTCCCTTTTCAATCTCCGAGAGAAACCAAACCCAACACCCATAGCAACATTGCATCAACAAGTTAACCTGATTGTCGTATACATAAAGCAGATCGATAAATTAATCAGTCAGTACATTAAAAAAAAACTAGCTCTTATTCCAAAATAAGATTCCTAATAATAAGCTTGTTTTAGCTAGATTTCAGATTTGACTGCGTGACCGCGCTGCGCGTTCTCGCAGTCATCTGCATGAACGAGCCTGCATCGTCCGTGACAATCCCTTTTCATCTCTCCTCGGGTGCTAAAACATAAGGAAGGACAAAAAACAACAACACGGAAATAAGGTAGGCATCAATCATTAGGATATACTGGTTAACATGGACTGAATGTGTATGCATACAATGCATTTCTTTTTTAATGGTGGTGTGATTCCTGCAGGCTACAGTAGCGTACAGGCTAATTTATGAGAACACAGTGAGATGAACATCATGCATGCATGCATTTGTAAAACGTTTTATTGATATCTTCGTATGTATACTATTGAAAACATGTTGTACGTTTATAGTTAATGGCCCAGTTACCTTTTGGAGCTCAATAATGCTTTTTTAAATGATGGCCTATTACTAACAAACATGCCATCTTTTGCATTATTTTATGATCATCAATAGACATAATGCTATTTCATGTACTGTATATGAACAGCAATGTTCTCTAGTGAGCATATTTATTTTTATACTGACCTACTGTAATGAAGAGGGCAGTCTGCAACACAGAAATGTCTTTAGAAAGACAACACTGAACACTGCAAGGACATCTCACATTTGTTGATCAGTTGTGTAATCTGAGTTCTTCAATGGTGTTAGTGTATTATGTCACACCATATTAGGGTAATGCATTTTATACAGAATTGATTAGTGAGCATTGGCTGCAGCTTTTTGCTGAAATGTTCTACCAACCAAAATCAAAACAGAATTCTTTGTTTTACAGCTACATACTCAAGATATATGGGTCATTTCTCAATTTCACAATTTAAAGGTGCAGCGTAACCACCACAAGTAGGTCTAAATGTGCTTCTTTGCTCCATTATGTATTCTACCTGCACAGATGTCAGGAATGAACCAGGTAGTAGCAACATGCTGGACCTGCCTCCTGCTATCTGCTTTCCTGTGTGAGCCGGTGCTATCCAAGGGCGGTCGTGGAGGGTCCCGGGGCTCCTCTCGAGGCTCCCACTCCCGCAGCTCCACAGCAGGGAGTTACCGGGGAGGAGGCGCATATGGTGGGACTCGCTCTCGCGTCAGGGTGGCAGGGCGATCGTCCGCAGTGAGGGTGGCAAGTGCAGCAGCAGCAGGGGCAGCAGTAGCAGTGGCGTTAACAGCGGATAAATGGTACGCCTCTGCCTACCGCCGCAGCAAAGCCGACAACTCAGAAGAAGAGCTGGATTACTACAACAGGACCAATTACTTTGATGCACAAATGTCAGGCTCAACTCAAAATGGATCATCTCTCTCCCAACTGGTTTCTATCATTATTGCAACATTTTCCCCAAAATATGGACTTTTACTGGACAGTATATTGTAGATACAGCTTATTTCTTTTTAGGATAAGTTCCTGATTCAGTCTAAGACTGAGCTTCTGCCCTGGATCTGAATATAATGTGCAGGACTGGCTGGAACCTGCAGTGGGAAGACAAGTTAGAGGCGCAACACAGTGGTGGAAGGACACAGAAATTACAAAAAAACATCACTGTACTGTATGTTTTTAGACATATAATCATCTATACCAACGGATAAATACACATTATAAACACAGTATTCGTTGTGATATTTCACCTCACCTTTGTCAAATCTGTCAGTGTGTGTGACAGAAACTGAGGTTGAACACAAGAATAATTAGCTTCCTTCCCTAAAGCTTGATTCCTAGATTTAACTGTGAAAATGTTTTATCAGAAAAATCAATAACCTTCATAAAGTGTTATCAAATTGCAGACTGCCAATTTTAATAGTACTGTCAAACTTAATTGTATCTTGAAAATCGAATAATATGCACAAAAAGTGCAAAGTGAATGACCAGCATCAATGTTCTGTACAACTGAGGTAAATCATTTGTTAGCAGAGTTGGGTGTAAATATAAAGCCTGAACCTGCAGGAGTTTATGTATAACACTGAAGTCATTCCATACAGTTTCTAAAGAGTCAAAGCATCAAGTTGGCACCAGCATTAGACTGTCCCTGAAATTAAACTGCCACATATAATTTTTTTTATATTCTTAAATTTGGCTTTTTAACCTCAACCAACATGCTTTTTGTTACTCCATTCTTTCTGCAAAACTTAATTTCAAGATTGAATTCAAAGATCTATTTATGGAGCTAGTCAAGTCAATTATATTTATATAGCCCATCCATCCATCCATCCATCCATCTTCGTCCGCTTATCCGGTGTCGGGTCGCGGGGGGAGCAGCTCCAGCAGGGGACCCCAAACTTCCCTTTCCCGAGCAACATTAACCAGCTCCGACTGGGGGATCCCGAGGCGTTCCCAGGCCAGGTTGGAGATATAATCCCTCCACCTAGTCCTGGGTCTTCCCCGAGGCCTCCTCCCAGCTGGACGTGCCTGGAACACCTCCCTAGGGAAGCCGCCGAGGGGCATCCTCACCAGATGCCCGAACCACCTCAACTGGCTCCTTTCGACGCAAAGGAGCAGCGGCTCTACTCCGAGCTCCTCACGGATGACTGAGCTTCTCACCCTATCTCTAAGGGAGACGCCAGCCACCCTCCTGAGGAAACCCATTTCGGCCGCTTGCACCCTGGATCTCGTTCTTTCGGTCATGACCCAGCCTTCATGACCATAGGTGAGGGTAGCCCAATATCACAAATTGCAAATTTGCCACAGGGGACTTTACAATCCATACAACATAAGACAGCATGTCCTTTTCGAACATAGTCGTACAGCAGTCACTGGTGTGACCATAAAGATGATTATCTACAATAAGACAAGGCAAATGACAATATTGTGTGTTGGGAGAGCTAAACTGATTTTCCACAATCATCTTGAATTTCTGTGCAATTCATACTCTTTTATAAGACCTGAAATTTAGCTATTTCATTTCTCAGACCTGTGTACGAACTACATCATGGCTGAGAGGGACACTAGAAAACAAACTGCTCCTCTCACTGTTATTTATGTCTCTGATGGTCTGTCTATCATCCCACAAAAGCTTTTAACCTGCAGTAGACACTCAGGAGTAACAGACTGTTCCATATGAATAAGTGCACTCTATGATATGATACAACACTTATGTACATAATAAATGAAGAGGTTAACACTGTCTTTATGCTAATAAATATCCTGTTTACACCATATCAGATATCTGCCTCATGTATTCTAAAAGCAAAGCTGAGAAAATTCTGTACCTGAATCAAATTAAATTTGTTTATTTGCAAAGGATACAGTGCTTACGTACATCATTCATAAACAAAACAGACTGCATCATGTCCCCAAAATGTCTTCCAGGTTGAAGTCAAACTGGTAAATCCCAGAAACAGTCTCTGGTTGTCTTCATTATAATGACTCAGGTCAGTCCAGCATTACTTGTCCCAGCTCTCCTTTCCTGAAGGCTCTTATGAAATCGTAAGCTGCTGCTGTGTAGTTTGGGACAGTGATGGTGATGTTCCCTGAGGAAGACGAGGAACAAACATTTTCTTCATAGGACTAATCTTTAAGACGTAAATGTGATAGTGATCACACGTGAAACTCTTGGCAAGAATAGGCGTATTTCAAAATGCCGTACTATTCCTTTAACTGAATTAAACTAAGAGGTAGCTTGTGAATAATACTGTGTGTAACAGGAGTTTCTGTAGAAGCGCTTTCTTACCCACTCCAGTAATGGCTTTGACCCGTTGTGTCTTTCCAAGTTTTACAGCAATGCGTTTGAGGACATGCTGGATGTCATCGCTCGGCTCTTGGAGGTCATATTTCTCCACATAACTGCGCGCGCGTGCGCGCGCGCACACACACACACACACACACACACACACACACACACACACACACACACACACACACACACACACACACACACAGTAAACTATCTCAGTAATGTGAAGCAAAAGGAATACACTGACCATATTTTAAAGTTCAGTCAATCATACCTGAACTTTCCAAGCCTGTTCAGAGAATAGAGTAAGTAGTCAGCTATAATGTCTTCACCCACTAAATGGTCCAGAATAGTTCCTGGAGAAGGAAAGGAAAAAAATCAAAATATTTGTTGAGCACATTTGAAAATGTGACAGCAATTCCACTGAATACAGTACATTGTTATGTTGGGAAAAACTACTAATAATCCTGTTCTGCTCACCACATAAAGCCAGCTTCATCCCCGTTTCAACACTCTCAATCTTAGGAGGCAAGACTCCTGGTGTGTCTAACAGATGCATTATGGGTCGCTCACACACCTGAGGACAAAGACAGCTACAAATACTGTGCAGATAGGCACACACAATGAACCCATGAACGAACACACCCACCAACACACACACACACACACACACACACACACACACACACACACACACACACACACACACACACACACCCCACCCACACACAGACACCCACCTGAATTTTAGTCAGGACCGCTTTAGTTATACCTGGCTCCCCACCTACTCGTGATGCACGACCTGGAAATTAGTGTATATAATATTCTTTACTGAGAAGGTGATCATACTGAATCAATGTCCAACAACTATCATGCTTTATTATACAAACCTTTTTTCAAGTTTGTTCTTCTCAATGAGTTAATTAGAGATGACTTCCCCACATTAGGCACTCCAATCACCATCAGGCAATAATTTGTATTCTGAAAATTTTACATGACAAGGTTAGAGCATGGCCAACATATTTGCCTCCAATACCTTAAAATGTGAATAGTGAGAAAAATATAATGAACCTAAAACAGGAAATAAATGGGACCAAGTGGATTCAGCTCCACCGAGGCAATATAAAATACGCTTTAGAGTCACAATGAAACAGCATTTTAGTAAGCATTAATTAATGTGATAACATTGTAGAGATAGGAGCAAACTGTTTGTGTTATTGTTGTAATGGTTGTGTGGTATTTTTAAGATATGTCTCTGATATATCTCATGTAGCTTCTTGCAGATATGTTTGTATTGGTGTATATGTTGGGTGATAGGTAAGCATACCTCATCTCTGTTAAAGCGTGGTTTGCTCTCAATAATTTCCACCACCAGTGGCACTAACTACAGAAAAAAAACAGGAATCATTTGCACATTAATGCTCATACTTTTTGATTTCATATCAGCTGAGGACAAACTGCAAACAGTCAAATGTTTAGTATCCAGTGATGACCTTTACCTTTTTGATGTTGTCATCTCTCTGCTTTAAACAGTCTGTGAAGAGAACATTCCTCACCCCGTTTTTTTCTAGCTTCTTCAGGATTCTCTGCAGGGCAAATGTAAAGACATAATTTTGTGTTAGTGATTTTGAACAGCTGATGACATGAGTCTGCGAAAAATAGCAGCAAGACTTTTGACCTGCTTGTTGGACAGATCAGAAAGGTCCATCTTGTTGAGAATTAGCAGGTGGGGTCGGACATCTAGAGTCTCCTGAAACGCAGGGTTTCTTCCAGAAAAGGGGATGTCCTTAATGTTAAAGAAAATCAAACAGTTCTCGTTTTACCTCTGCAGTAAAAAGAGGTAAAATGCTAGGATTTTTTAAATGAACGATCCTTGTGTCCCTCCTATGGCTTCTGATCTACAAGTATTTTTCTTTAGGTTGTACCAAGATCAGGATTTAATAAGAAATGTGAATGTTTCTCTGATGCCAGGGCTATTATCCTCTATAAAGCTTCTGTGAAGATTCTGGCACCAATAACAGTTACATCTTTTAAAACTTTTAGAAATGTGCTTTAAAGTGGTTCTTTTGTCATTTTAAAATCTTAGTTCAGAGTACCTCACTTGAGCTAATCCTGCTTTTATTATTTTTGTTGTGATTCTCTCAATTGTATTAGTTGTGGTTAGATATTCTACCGGACTGTTTTATTGTTGTGTTTTGTAAAAAAAAAATAATACATAAAAAAAGTGTTAACTTTGGTTTAAAAGTGCTATATAGATATTATTATTAAAACAGCAGGTAATCTTCTGGTACTACCAGCAGATAAATAATACTAATGATATTATCACATAACCAGTATTATATATATATATATATATATATATATATATATATATATATATATATATATATAAAAGATGGCACTCAGCGCTGCTATATTCTGACGTTAATGCAGTAAAGAAAAAGGATATTCTGGCATCATGGATTTCTATGACGCAGTCCACACTCTTCAGGCTGGCTCTCATCTGCTTGAGTCCTGCAAGAGGTCAGATGAAACTACTATTACAGCGATTTGACCAGTAACGTATATTACATACAAGACTGCTTGCTTTACACAAGGGACAAACATTTATGTTCCAAATGCATTACATTTGACATAACTTAACTTAGACTTAACTTTTTAAGCAAATCTGTTACCTTTAGCCATGTGTCCGGGGAACCAATGAGCCACTTCCCGTGCACCAAAGTCAAAAACGGTCCTGAACTTGGCGACATTACGGAGTACGTGGTACAGTTTCATGGCTGCTGTTCATCTAAATATGACTACGCCTGGATTTCGTTTTTATTAACGAAAGGCTTATTTTGACCGGCTAGCTAGAAAGCATCTTGCTGTACTGGACATGTTGATGATGTGCTTCACTGTTTACATGCCGACTCGGAACAACTTTGTTCCTATGTTTGTTCCGGTATAGGGCTTCTTCTTCTTCTTCTTTTTTTTGCAGTTTATACGCCAATAGGCGCCTTACTGCCCTCCGCAGGATAAAAACAATGAATTACTTACTATTCCTTGAATCGTGCAGGAACATTTGTAATCAGTTGGTGGAAGGTCTTCTTTCACCATTAGCAGATGCCTACCAACGTCAAAATGCGTGTACTTTACTTTGAGTCTCTTTCTGCAGAATATTTTTGGCATACTGATTTTTAACAATGATCACATGACCCAGATGTTATTCAGTCTGGTGTGTCCCAACATCAACATTGTTCTGTTCTTGATGAGATTTTAGTTTTTAAAATCTAACATCAGTGTGGTGTATTTTGTGTTTGCATTACCTTTTTAATACTTTTTTAGATAAAGTAAAATTTTTGGTAAGTTTGTGTCAGTGAGGTCTCACTGGGTAATTTTGGCCTGTAATGTGAATAATATATTAATTCACTGTTCTCCAGTCCAAACACTTTCTATTACCAAGTAAGTTTCACAATATTAAAAATGAATAATGTGATAACAGGATTATGCAGGTGCAAAAGGTAAGGAAACATATTGTCAGTTACAAACAATAAAATGATTAATATTTTGAATTTTTAATAAGTGAAATTGAACTTTATTAAATGTTTACACATTAAATGTGGGAATTAATTTAGTCATTGAATTAAGACCTGTTAAAATTATTTATTGTAAAATGTATAATTTATCAATAGATTCATTATAATCAATACATAAACAATAAGTTAGCAAAGCAAAAAGATGAAAACTGCATAGAATTCAATTATCAGTCTTAAAACAAGACAGTGAAGATCCAAAAATCACTACTAATTCTTACAACCGCAATGCTGTAAGACTGATTTGTAAACAGGATTACTGCATTATTTCAAGGTGAATTCCTTATTTTTTCTTTACTAAAAATATACAGAGTTCATGCATCAGTTGATTAAAGCTTCATCCTTGATATGTTTAATGATATATCATTACTGCATCGATCACTCGGTTGCCCATGTCCATTAGTATTTTAATGCACTGAACCACATAAGATCAGCAATATCACGTCACTGGCCGGGGTTACTTTCTAAAATTTTAAAGTGCTCATATTATGCTCATTTTCAGGTTCATAATTGTATTTAGAGGTTATATTAGAATAGGTTTAAAAGGTTTAATTTTCAAAAAACACCATATATTTATTGTACTGCACATTGCTGCAGCTCCTCTTTTCACCCAGTGTGTTGAGCTCTCTGTTTTAACTACAGAGTGAGACATCTCACTTCTATTCCATCTTTGTTGGGAGTCACACATGCGCAGTACCTAGTTAAGGACTAGTAGCTAGTCAGAAGCAGAGTATGAGGGTGTGCCATGCTAGCAGCTAGGCGAGCATTATAACGTGTGTTACAAAGTTCATCACGGAAGTAAAGGCTGGACTACAACAGAGCTGTTTGGAGCAGTTTGTGAACAGTGTTTTCTGTTGGAGATGGTAAGTCCCTTTGGGGTGGACTTTGGGCTTTTTCACTTTGTAAACCTATAATAAACGTGCACAAAACAACAAGCCAAAAAGCATAATATGAGCACTTTAAGTGACTGATTTAAATAAAAATGCAGGCTCCCACACAATCCTCCAAATAAACTATGAGATGATAGCTTGAAGTTGCAGATTTGAGCCATACATATGATAAATCTCTGTCAAAGTAGTGTTGTTCTTTTAAAGCTTGGACTTGGGTGGCTCCGACGGACTGATGGAGGAGTAGTGAGAGATGAGTCTGTCAGCTTCTCTCCACCCAGTGAGGAGAGCTCCATGGACGGTTGAGTAGTAGCAGGGATGAGTAGCCTCTCCAGCAAACAACACCTGCAGGGGCTGAAACAGACCACATATTTACAAAAAACGTCTTACACATTGGTTAATAATGTATGAGTTAATGGTTATGTTCAGTGCAAACATATGTGTTAAGAGTATGAACATGTGGGTACTTGTGACTGTGATCCCTTCGTAGGCAGGGGCTCCATCATGTTGTCCAGGTCCTGCGCTGAACAGCCTTTTCCTGGGTAACTGTATGATCCACATGTCCAGGGGTCATGAAACCACTGGGAGCGCAGGACTCTCCTAGGGGTGATGGTAGGGTTTCCTAAACACACACAGTTAGTTGGCGAGTGCTGACAGGGAGCATTTTAAAATGACACTTTAGACAGAAACACTTTTAGAAAATGTAAAGATCCTGCTGTGGAAGTAATGTGCTCTGAATGGAGAATTGTTGCCTATTCCTGATTTATTTAGACTCACCTGTAAATCTGTGGATGATTTGTGAGATGGTGTGTGTGACCTCTTGTTCGGACAGTGTCTCCATATACTCTGACTCATGCCCAGCAATCCAGCCACACAAAACATGGCCATACCTGAAAGTTAAACCACAAACAGGACTGCATTAAATTCAATGATTTATCAGTTATTTTGCATTTAATACAACATGCACAGGGAAAGCAATCATCAGCATTTGTGGTTGTTGACCTTTCGGTAGGTTTCAGCACAGTGAAGCCAAACAACTTCTTTATCCAGGATCTCTGTACATCTGGCACGTAGTCCACCATTACATCCTGAATCATGACAAAAAATGAAACAAACAGTTCAAACGCTTGCATGTGTTACATCTTTTTTGCAAACTAGTGGCCTAAACATCAAACTTTTTTGTGATATGTTTGGATGGAGAATGAGACAAAATGGCTACTCTGTCATTGAGAATAATTGTTAGCCAGTGATCATGTTAAAAACTGGTCAAAGAACCCCTTATTCTGGGTAATGATGAGGAGGAGGATGGCAAGGAATTTCTGGTGGCAGATGAAGATGATAAAATCATTTCTACTGCTTTCTATTTTCATGTCTGTTCAGTTTTTTCGTGATAAACACATTTTAGAAAGAGATGTGACTGGGGGAAGCGAGGAGCCATGTTAACCAACGAAAGCATCCCATGTTTAATCCTACTAAATCATAATATTTAAACATAGTTGGAGATGTTGGCCTGCACTCGTTTCTGGGGTGTGGCACTTGGTGGACGTTATGGGGCACACAGTGCTGGACTGTGTTTCCCCCAACACAGACAGAGACTGTATTGGCTATATCTCTATCAACATCTTGGTTTATTAAAGTATTTTAAATAAAGAATTACTGAGTTTGGTGTGTATACACATACTTTAGAGTAAATGTAAACCTTTATTTATTGACTACACGTCTCACCTCATCTTCCCACACAAGATGGATTATCTCACAGTCAGCATCCCACCACGGTGAATCAAACTCCACAAATATTTTATTGTTTGTTCCAAAACCTAGTCGCTGGATGGAGTGCAGCTTGTGAAGAGGGAGAAGAGGACGAAACAGTGCTGAATGGTGCTTCTTTAGGTATCCTGATGAAACAGAACAAACCAGAACAAGTTAGGTTATGACTAGCTTGAATTTTAACTGTTTAAGATGACACCAGAAAGTCACATTTTATTATTGATTGTTTAACTGTGCTTAATCTGCAGAATAAGAGAGATGTTATGCTTGAGATTTTATTTAGTGACAGGATTTAGTAATTACAATGTTTATATTAGAAACAGAAACTAAAATGTGTAAATATTGTTTACAAGCAAATTCCCAAGTTGACAAATGTAATGCTTAATTACATAATGCTTTTGGCAACAGTAACTGGTTGAGAATGTTAAAGGTCCTGTTAAAAGCTGAGATGTAGCACAACCCTTAACATTTCATGCACTGAAATAGAAAATAGCAAACTGTGTTTGTGAAGGTAGGTGTCGGAGTCTACCTAGAGGTACTGTGACAATAACATGATCAGAAACAATCCTCTCCCCATCATCACACTCGATCGTCACAGGGTTTTCTCTCTTCTCTGTGTTGTTCCAGTGGACACAGCGAACAGCCTGATTGTAGGTCACTAAACCACTGGGAAGCTCCGACATCAAGTTTTTGATTAGACCTTCATAGCCACTGAAATTAAAAGAAAATGCTGTTTAAGTCAAACAAACAGTCACATGTGTGCTGAAACAATCAGTTAATTAAAGCTATAGTGCGTAGTTTTTGTCTCCCACATGAGGAATTCTATGTAAAAATGGTAGTAATGACAACAACACTGTCGGGACAGCCTTCCAGGATCGCGCAAGCACCCCTACCCCTCCTCCATCCAGTTGCTAGTATGCAAGGAAGACACCAAGGATTAAAAAAACATGACAGACTCTTCAGAAGAGGTAATTATCTTCCCATCGAGCTTCTGCATGGGAAAGTCACCGGACGACACAATCTTCTGAACATAGCCATACTGAGAAATACAGAGTTGTGTGGAGCCGATAGTCTTAATTAGCTTTGTAGCAACTCATTTGGCAATGGCTTGAATGTAATGACGTTCATTAATATCAAAAAGTTACACACTAAAGTTTTAACAGGCAATATAATTTACTTCTAATATGCTGAATAAGGTACTGTATGTATTAGATAAAACTACCAGGCGAGTGTCTGATGGCCGGGTCTTAGGGCTCGTCCAGGCACAGCCTGAAAGAACTACAGGCAGGGACAGGCACGGGGTTTTGGTGTATTGTAAGCCAGGGCGCAGGGACCTAGGCGTGCTGACCTATGGCATCACAGACTGGTTCTCGGGATGTGCAACGTCATCTCTTTGGTGGGTAAGGAACTGGAGCTGCTGTATGAGGTGGAGCAGTACCAACTAAATATAGTTGGGCTCTATGCATTGCATTGGGTCTGGAACCAAACTCTGGGAAGGGCAGAATCCTGTTCTTTTATGGAGTTGCCCAGGATGAGAGGCGCCGGGCAGGTGTGGGGATACTCACGAGCCCCCGGCTGAGCACCACTCTGTTAGGGAAACAAGACAGTCACCTCTTTGCGACTGCGTGTTCCTTAGAGGAAGTCTCTGACCGTTGGACTTATGCATCAAACAGCAGCTCAGTGTATCCCGCCTTCTTGGAGTGTCTGGGAGGAGTTCTGGATGGGGATTGCTTTTTTTTATTCTATTGGCCATAACAAACACCATGTTCTAGTGTAGGGTGAGTTATAAGTGTGCTTGGTATCCGAAGAAGGGAGCTTGGAGTAGAGCCACTTCCTTCCTTTGCATCAAAAGGAGCCTGTTGAGGTGATTACGGCATCTGATCAGGATGCCTTCAGGGCAACTCCTTTTGGAGATTTTTCAGAGCACGCCCAACTGGTAGGAGACCCTGGGGTAGACACAGAACACGCTGTAGGGATTATATATTTAATCTGGCCTGGGAACTCCTGGGAATCCCCCAGGAGAAGCTGGAAAACGTTTCTAAGGAGAGGGACATCTGGAATACCTTGCTTAGCCAGCTGCCACCACAACCTGGCCCCGGGTAAGCAGAGGAAAATGGATGGATGGACGGAACTTAATTTTATGTTTCTATAAAATAAATAATTGGGACGTCCTTTGGTGTTTTGCAATTGCTTGTCTGACCAACCACTTTTACTTGTGAAGTTATTAATATGTAAATGTAGGAAATAACGACTTCATGACATTGATTATAGAAATAATTGTTAGTTGCTGCACTATACTGTATGTATAAAATGTTGGAATACGAACGCTGGGAATGTACAGTCCAGTCCAGGTAGAGTCTTGTATAAGCCATATGCCCCCAGGCCCACCTCATCCATGCTGGGAGAGCCATTAACACAGCACTCCACCTTCAACAAGTTACTGATCACACACAGTCGCAGAGATCTGGTGGTTGCATCAATATCTTTCCACTCCTCTGCTGCTCGTCGTTTAGCCTGCCCAAAACAACAAGCAAAAAAACAAACTCTTTATTCTAGCAAGATTCAGTTTATTATCAAGAACATATGAGATATTCCAGCCAATTTAGGCATCATCCAGTATTATTATTATAGCCAGAGAGAGAAACATACCTCTGACCGTATGAAATCTCCCACACAAGCCCAGGGTTCTCCTCCTTGACTCTCAAATTCTGAACTCTCATACATCAGCTCAGCAAACATCTCCAGAGCAGGATAGATGTCCTCAGGGTTCAGCTTCCGACCTGCAAATGTTACACAACATACAGAATACTAATTAGGAAAATATCATCAGGTTACAATCAAACGCTACAGTATCAATGACACTGGCTATCATTAAATACAATAATGCAAAAGCTCTTGTAAGCACAGCTGTAATTCATTTTAGTTTGGATCTATTCTGCTGAAATACCGGTTTCATACTGTCCTTGTACCTGGTCATTCTAATTTTAGTTTAAATAAGGATATGCATAAGTGGATTTCTACAAAGCACACACTTAAGAACTCAGGCTTGAGCATAACACTCAATGTTCAACTACCTTTACCTGTGACTTGTGTATGTGACTGCTGTAAACACATAATTCAGAAATCAAGAACTCTGTCTAGACTGACCCCTCAGATAGTTCAAAATAATATGAAGGCGACCTGAACTGCTGAAAATGTTTGGAACCCAGGGGGGGTGTCCTCCGACGTCCATGGCCTGGTTCTCTGGGGTGAGGGCCTCTGGATCCAGCAGCCTGTACTGACGGGCAAGACAAAACACTGGGTTCTCCTCGGATGGTCCATGAATCCAGTTTGCTCCTATCTCAACAATGTTATCACCTGCAGTCAGATGTAAAATAGTGTGTGGTTGCAGAGAAGAAAAGAGTTATTGTCTGGGTATTGCTTATTGCTTATGACTGTATAAAAATCAGAAAAAGCTTTATTGCCAAGTACGTTTTTTTTACACATACAAGGAATTTGTTTTGGTGTTGTAAGCACAGCATGTCACACATTCTCTAAATATAAGAAGGTTAAGAAAATCAAGTATTAGAATATAAATTATAACCCTAATCATCTCTTGTATGTTATTTATCAGTTATAGTCACATTATTTATAACAAAACATTTAAACAGTAGGTGAGAAACTATTTGGATCTGTAAGATTTGTTTATGGAATACATTTTTTCACAGAAACATATAGCCTATTAAAATAGTAGTTGCAAGCAAGCAAGACAACAAGGCTTATAGCATGCTCCTGTCAGTGCCTGCTGGATCACAGCGTATTACCAAGTAGCCTACGTTAACGCAAAATTTCCTGCGTGGGAACCATAGACTGTAAAGGTGGGAACGGAGAAGCCATAAACAAAATTACAGTGACCTTTGAGACTCCGCGAGAAAAATTGGTTTGATAATTTCTTGAAACCGACTTAAAGATAAACTGCAGTCAAAGTAAATAGTTGCCTCACACAGACGCTCACCCAATCTGCCGGTTTTAATTCTTCCTCCGCTTCTTGCCGTCGCTTCAAGTATCCGCACATGATGAAATCCAGCGTTAGCCAGTCGGTGTGCCGCCGCTATACCTGATATCCCGCATCCTATAATGACTACTTTTGCGTTCACACTCATGAGCGTAGCTGGACCTGCACTATTGCAATGCAATACTGCCAAAGACAATAAAAGAAAGCTGACTCGTGTCGGGACGGTCCGTCCTTCCTGAAGAGAAAAGAGATAGGCGGTGACTTAAAAACTGTCTTCCGTTTAAGAGTTTCAAAATAAACCTCGTTTCGGCTAAAACCTGCTGGAACTGAAGTGAGTGTAATAATATATTTTTTGTATCACTCCATGTTTTGCCGTTTCTTACTTTATTATCAAGAGAGTGTCTTTCTCTATGGGGCAGCCGTCCGGGGCGGCATTTTTTCATGACACATGGGGGGCGGCACGAGCATGGTTTTATGTCGGTTAGCCTAATAGCTGGTTTGATTTGCATTGAGAGATGATTTTATGGAAATTACCCCATGCCAATCTCTGGGTATGGTGAAGGGTAATGTGATGATGTGGGGCTATTTTAATTCCAAAGGCCAAGGGAACTTTATCAGGATGCATAGTATCCTGGATCCATGAAATAACTGGCCTTTAAAAATAAAAATCTGCCTGCCTGTATGGGAATTTAACATAGGGCTGTACTCTTGTTGCCAACGGTTTAGTTTCAGTGTTGTCCCATTAAAAGATATAATGAAATATTTACTAAAATGTGAGGGGTGTACTCACTTTTGTGAGATACTGTATATATATATGTCTCATGAGGGAGATAGTGAGTGATCGCACCTTATACTGAGATAAGCAAGTGTGACTGCGCCTCCGCCTGAAGTTATGTGTTTTTACATCGTAGTGTTTGCTGAATAATAACACTCAGAAAAGAATGTCATTGTTAACACTAAAATTCCATGTAGTTAGTGTTTTTATGCAAGTGAAATCATTTTTAATTTAATTATTTACAGGTGTAAACAACAAATATATTTGCGGTATTGTAATGTCATATATTATTCACTACTAGAGCTTAGATTGCTGCATTAGATAGCCATTTTGATGTAATGTAATGTAGTAATAATACAGACTCCCATTCAGCAAACACAAACCTTAATATAAAATTATTATAGGCCTTATAGAATTTCTTTTATTTGATAATCAAATGGCAATAATGTTCAAGGTTGGTCCACCAAATATTACAGTCTTGCTGTTTTGGAACTGTGGGAAAACGGAACAGCCCTCCTCTCTCAGGATACCCTCTTTGTGAAATGTTGATAGGTTCCCACACACACACACACACACACACACACACACACACACACACACACACACACACACACACACACACACACACACACACACACACACACACACACACAGACACACACACACACACACACACACACACACACAGCTCATGGGAACTAGCTGGCAAAGAGGGTCACTCAGAAGAACAATTCTAATCTGTGCTCCAGTCACTGTGGAAGTACAGGAAATAATAAAGATGGCTGTTTTCTTTGTCCAAAGTCCGAGTCGCTATGTGTGGTGTCAGCAGAGATCCAACAGCATTATAAAAGCCACACTAAAACGTATTTATTACATAAAAAGGTCCAAGTCAGAGAAAACATGATCAAAAACAGCTTGTATAAATATTCACATTTGCTGTAAGAATTTTCATACAAAATGCAAATATATTAACAGTAGAGATATCAAAGCAGTGATACACTTCACAGTAATAACATTAACAGATAATACAAACTGTTGAGATATGTTATTCTAAAAGTAGTAGCACATTGGTGTATGGTATGGTTCTATTTCAGCCAATACCCTTTTACCTTTACCTCTACATTCACTACAGTATTGGCAAATGTTCCCATAGTAAATCAACAACCCTAGTGTTGAACCCTCCCTTCTACACACACACACACACACACACACACACACACACACACACACACACACACACACACACTACATTAGTGCCTACATAAACACTCATACTCTGTCACTGGTGTGAGCTCTTCCTTCGAGCTGATGTTGAATCATAGACTTCAGAGCACTGTACCTGCCAAAGTGAGAAAACACACATGATTAAAGACTTTATCTCTGACACACTCTTACACTTACAAACAGGCACTCAAATACACACATTTTGGTACATACATATACAAAATAAATAAACTGAGTGCGACTAATAAACCTTTTAGTTTTCTTATTTCAAATCTTATTGAAAGACCAAAACATACAATGTGTTACTTGGTTAATCATTTTTAATTATTAATATGTGTGGGACGACAGTGAGGGTCAATAGCACAGAGGAATAAGCTAACAGGCAATACTTGTTAGTGGGATCAATTCATCGTTGGTTTTGGTCTTACACACACACACACACACACACACACACACACACACACACACACACACACACACACACACACACACACACACACACACACACACACACACACACACACACACACACACACACACACAAAATGTGTTACAGAAATCTCACTTAGATGAGTTCATGATTACACAATCTTGCAAACAGTGAGTTAGGAATGTTTCACACAAACACTGTCCTCATTACAGTAAAAGTCTTGTTTTGATTTCCGGAATCAGTCACAGATATTGGCTTCATATTTCTTATTAAAGAAGGCTTTGTCTAGATTGTAACCAGATTGTTTGCTGAGTAGAATGACTCTTGACTTACTTTTTGGTCAGCTTGTTTATCTCACGTTCCTCTTCCTCTTTAAGTTTCTCTACAAAGCTGTCTAAAACAGGAATCTCAAACTTTATGTATTGGGCAACCTGGGGAGAAAAAGATTGAAACATATCAGCACATATCATATTAGCAAGAGTGGAGTGGGCTACACATATCCTTGATTACTTGCACCCATACTGTAGGTACATGGGCATCCCAAAACAGTTTTCATTCCTCTTTTCTCAGTACAAATAAAAACATGAAAAAAATAAAATAAAAAACTAGAGAATGCAATTTCTGAAGAAATTCTGGTGTGAATGCTGTATGTTGAAAGACTGATTGCTGGCATGAATTGTGTAAGAAGAAGGTGAATTAGTGAGAATAGTTGGAAAAGTTGGAATGGGTTTAATTAGTATGAATGTCATTGAAAAGTTAATTACAGTAATACCAATAAAGTTTGAAAGATGTGGAATATAAATATTATTATATATATTTTATATATATATGATGTATATATATTTTAAACTGATGCTAAACAGGATTGCTGGCTTCAATTTGATGACTGTGTTGAATATTTTCAAAAAGTATGAATGGTACTTAAAAGTTGTATAAAACTCTCAGTTAATGAAAGATTAACCATACTAATAATGAATAATTGACTATAAGTATAGAAGAGAAAGAGAAGAGAGGAGGGGGAAAAGAGAGGAGGAGAGGAGGAAGAAAGGAGGAGAGGAGGAGAGGAAGAAAGAAGAAAAAGTAAAGGAGAGAAAGAAAGGAGAGGAGAAAAGAGGAGAGAAAGAAAGGAGGAGGCGAGGAAGAAAGGAGGACAGGAAAAGAGGAGTTGTCAGTTAACAATGTCATGATGGAGTGACTGAACAACAGATAGGGAAATAAAAGAATAAATGCAGAAATAAAAGGTGAATAAATAAAAACTACAGCTAGATAGAGGCAAGTTATTTGCTTGAACTGACCCTTTAACTTGTGTTACTAAGTTGATCAGTATCATAGATATATGTGATTCCAATCATAAACAATCCAGAAACGTTCTCCAGCAACAGGTTTTATTTATTACTCAGTGCAATTACAACACGCTGTCGGCCATCTTAGGCCGGTTACACACCGTGTCAGCTGCGTGGCGGCTGCGTGGATTTTTCTGTCTTTACACACCAGAAACGTGTCTGACTGCTGTTAGCCTTGTCTGGACACATGTTTCCCATTGATAACATGAAATACCATGTTAAACATAAATATATACTGATTTGATTACAGCAAAGACAACGTCGGAAGTATTGATGGCAAAATAGGCTACAGAATATGTCGTTCTGTATTGACAGGTGCAATATTAGAAAATCAATTAATTTTTTTAATTACATTTATATCAAAACCTAGAGACTTTCAATCATCAACAATCAACAATCATCATTTATTAATATGTATTAGTGTCTAAATAACATATAAACATCTTTTCCTATTCTATTTGCCTGGAAATGCTTCCAACACTCTTGCATGTCGTGTGAAAAATAGGCGTCTGTCCTATTTCTAGCATGCACGCGTTTTGAGACGTGCTTGTCACGCAGGCAGTGTGTAAGCTCTAACCTGTTAACATGGGAGCTGAAATAAAAATGGACACGCCATGCAGCTGACACGCTCGCGCGACGCATCCAGTGTGTAACCGGCCTTAGTCTATTGTTACATCAGTCCTGAAACAGGATACCTTTTCTTAGCGTGCTAAATTTAACCTAACTGTCTATCATTGGTCCATTGTGTCTATGTTAGGGACTACACAAAAAATAAAAAAGGGTCACTCATCCAGACAAACATGAGAGAACATAGAGAGTGGTGGCAGGAGGCCCAGACTCACATCATATGTGACTTCCTCTCCCAGGTCGGCCTCCGTGATCAAGATCTTGGAGATTTTCTCACAGGGCCCATAAAGCACACGAGCCACCAGTGGGTATTCACCATCCCTCAGTCGGGTCTTTTCTACAAGGACATAGACAAATGAAACAAGTGACCAAAAACACACATAACACAACATTATTACTGACAAAACCACAATAAAAGTTACAACTTACCGCCAGACTCGTGCACCATATAAAGGACAAACTCTTCTGATTTATTCTCCACCTTAAAAAGACACAAATACAGAGTATTTCTAGTTTTACTCAAACACCTCTTGCGATGTAACCAGTGTGTTACTTCTTACCCTAAACTTGTGTAGCAGCAGGTTGAGGACTTGTTCAGTCGTCATGGAGCTGTTCACTCGTACGTTTGTGACTGAACCATAGGCTGGAGTAAATACAGATGTCTGAAAGCAAGAGAAACAAACAAGTAGAAATAAATGTGAGGGCACAACATAATATGAACTTTGCTTCATCAACACTTGAGTAGAGATTCCTGGACTTGAACACGTTGGACATTCTAAACAGGAAGGAAATCACTCAGTCTAAAGTTGGTTTCTGTTCAATAAAAACACACCCATTGTATTCAGGAGAAACTGATGAAGGAACGCAGTGTAACCTTGTACTCTGTGGCACATTAATGAAATCAGCCCACAGCAGGCTCAGCACAAGTACAGGCACACCCACACAGGAAACTTCTGCCAATATGCAGCGGGAGATGTGTCAACAACGGGATACATTAATGTGTGTTTATGTGTGTCTGTTAATTGTACCTTGTGGTTGTAGAAGTGTCCATTGATTGAGAACCTGTGTGTGCGCAAGCGCTGCAAATCTCTGGCAGTGTGTGTCTTCGACCTCCTCTGAACCCGCATGAAGGAAGCATCACTCCTGGTCCTCAGCAGCTGAGGAGAATCCTCGTCCTCCTGACCTCCCATGTCCCCACCTCAGGGTCAACAAAAACACACCTCTCTTGACACATGCACCAGATGGTGCCTGTTTTTATATACTGTACATCAGCAGCTACGCATGGCAGTTAAACCGAAAATAAGAAAACACATTTGCAAATAGTTTTACACAAAGATGGATCAACACATGGTGTTCAACATGCCATTGTTTTCTTTTCTTTTCTTTTCTTTCATACTCTTAACCCAAAGCAGTTTTGGTTCTCCTTACCTATTTTTTTTCATTTATAAAAAATAAACAATATTTGAGACTAGTTTTATAGCCAGTATAGCCAATATTGGTTGTATGTTGCCTAGTTTTCACCCTGTATGGTATGTATTCATACATGAGATGATCACCAACGTCACCATATTTGAAATAATGGTCATTGGTTTCAAAGTGTATGTTATTTTTTCCAATCCCATACAATGTACAAAGTTTTTAATGCAGACGCTAATGTGTATATTACTTTGTTGTTATATACACATATACTATACATGTATAACATATACTTTTGCTCTCAAATTAAGATCTGGAGTGAGTTAAGTTCTATGAAAATACAACCAGTTGAGCAGGTTCATTGTTATCATCAGAATTTTAACTCCTCTAAGACAGTGATTCCCAATTTTTTTCTGCAGGGCCCCTTTTTATAGATACAAATATTTTCAGTGTGTGAGAATGATTGCATGTGTATATTACTCACTAGCTGTCTCTGTACCCAGCAAGTTATTGTTTGACTCCACTGAGAGCTGCTTTGCCACAGCAGATCTATCGTTTCAGTAGGAAGAAAGAGAAACCATGTGTTTATCACTTGTTAACATTACTAACACTATATATAGTACTCCTTAAAATGCATCCAGGTGTTTTGCAAAAATAACATTTAGCTGATTTTAACTACTTGCTAGCTTTTTTTCCCCAGAGCTTTCAACTGCATCTTGATGAAGAATTTGATATGTGGTTGATATCCTGGAAAAACCTAGTGGGTGGACCTTAAATTAAAAGAATAGTTCAACATTTTGGGAAATGCGCTTATTTGCTTTCTTACCGAAAGTTAGATGAGAAGATTGATACCACTCTCACACAAGTGCCATATAAAATATGCATACAGCCGTGAGACAGTTAGCTTAGCTTAGCTCAAAGACTGGAAGCAGGGGGAAACAGCTAGCTCAGTAATTAGGCCTACGCTAGGTTTCTTTTGGTTTGGTTTTACCTTTGGACAGAGCCAGAGCTCTGTTTCTTCCTGCTTCCAGTCTTTATGTTAAGCATAAACTTAGCTAAATGCATTTTGAACTGCAGTTTCCAAGGTCAAGACTATTTTGATTATAGATTATTGCATCAATAATAATTTCCCTGATCAATTTATTCGTTTTGCTTGAAAATAGTGAAATTGTTACGTTCAAATTACTTGTTTTTACATGACAGTCCGAAACCCAAATATATTCACTTTATTAGCCTATGTAACACGCACATTTGAGAAGTTAGAAACAGTGAATGTTTTGGACATATAAAATTTGTTGCCAATGCAAAAAGAAAACTAATGTGTGTAGGCCTATAGCCAGAATTTTTCATGTTGTTCCTTGATTTCTTATTTAGTTTTGTTTAATCATATTTCATTCACTGTTACATGCTTTAATGCAGGCTACAAAGTCATTTTTAATTTTAATTTAGTATTACTGAATTCAAAAGTATTGCCAAATCTTTACAGCAACATCATACTGTTTTGTTGGGAGTCTATTGTAACATCTGGCCAGGGACTACAGATGAAAACTAGCCTTTTGGTAAATTCTAACATATTCACAGAAATGTTCAAACCTATACATGGTGATGCTGGGGAACAAATAGGTCAGTTGTTATAGTTTGACTTTCCCTGCTATTGTGCGAGAGGTCCCTGTTGACAGTGTTGTAGTCACACAGCCAACATCTGTTTGTTCAGCACTCGAAGGCATCTGCGTGTCAGTCTGGGCCGCGTTGTCATACCGGTTGAGACGGAATCTTTCATTGTCGTCGTACATCTGAAGTCTGATTGGCCGGCGAAGACCCCAGTAGATGTTGAGCAACCCCTCGAGAATGAGCTCTCCATCCTCCTACACACACATGCACAAACACACATAACAAAAAGCATCAGCACTCGTGGTCAGAGAGGATATCCTGCTGGCCGCCAGCCACAGCGGCTCAATATCAGGTGTACGTGCAGGAACAGTCGCTCACAGCTATAGGGTGAACCCTCTCATCTTGGAGAAACCCCGCCAGGTTTGACCCGCCCTTTTTTACAAAGTACATGGGTGAAGTCACGTCTGAGAAGGCAGCAATAATGAGAACAGAGACATTAACTGCTTTGGGTCACGTACACACAGGGGAGGCGTTTTGATTTCACAGAATTGAAACTCTAAATTTAGAAGAAAATGGTCACACTATGTGTTCTGAGTACAGAGATAAAACAGTGTCATTCTGTTTAAAAAAATGTTCAATTGCCTTTTGAATGCAACCCCCCCCAAAAAAAACATTACAACTGAACCAGTGATAAATCCCATATTACACCACAGCTGTGACTGTTGTAATCACAATCAGTTTTCTTCATCTCAAAACAGCTTGTTATATCATCACAATATCTACTTTGATACTTTTCTATTAACCCAGATTCTGCTAATGGAAAAGTCTATAAATCAATTTGTCACAGATATTTTAACACCAAAGTAAAAACCGATTCTAATTCTCAGAAGTCTGATCAGCGGATACACTGCCAAAGTGTTGACTTTTAATTTCATTGGAAATTAAGTATACTGTGGTCATTTTAATTAGGCCCCTGTATTATATAACATACTGTATTTAGGAGGATATATGGGTGTATATATATATATATATATATATATATATACACACACATACTCTACACAGTATATACAATAGATTTAATTGTTGATCTTGCACCAGGCCTTCATTAATACAGAAGAGTATTCTTAACTGATAATTTTGTGAGTGTGTGTGTGAACCTTTTCTGTAATCTTTGAAAAATATGCCTGACAGAGAAAACAAATTAGACAATTAGAAAAACTGAGGACAACTGATCAAAAAACAGTTGTAGATTTAAACATATTGAGATTTAGGCCTAAATGCTGTCGACACAAACGCTTATGGAGCTGAAGTAATTCTTCAAGATGGGCCTCTAAATATTGCCTTTTATATTTAGACTGTTAATAGTCTCATTTCCATGGATAACTTGAGGCTAACAGTTACTTCTGATCGTAGGTGGTGGAATCAAAAGGAGGCTTGTCAGTGGGAAATGTGCAAATTGCTAAAAGAATAATAATACTGGAGATGAACACAGTCAGTTTTAGTACCATTTTTAGATAGATAATCATATTAATACTGAACTGTCAGAGAAAAATAAGCAGAAAGTGGGGTTTCGGAGGTGAGACGGATTGGTCTCAGGGGCTTCATTGTTTCTGGAATATAAACATTCAGAGCAGCTGCACCACTGAACCTCGCTGACAGGCCACTCCCAAGTTTCCTGAACAGGCAGGAGAGTGAGTAAGTTCAGCAGAGCTATTTTTAGAAGTAGCGGTTTAGTTGCTTCAGGGTGCCTCTATAAAGCCTGGATACACACTCTGGTCCAGTCATACTCAACTGAGCGGACTAGACATCACTTGGTTTCCCTCTGCATGTCAACCATACAACTCAAGCATCAAAGGTGAGAGTGCTGCTGCTTCTGCTTCTGCTTCTGCTTCTTCTTCTTCTTCTTCTTCTTCTTCTTCTTCTTCTTCTTCTTCTTCTTCTTCTTCTTCTTCTTCTTCTTCTTCTTCTTCTGTTCCTTATTACAGAGGGCTTACATTTAGCCATTTCTACAACTTGATTTTAAAGGAATTGTAGCAAATTTATATTTTACTTGTTACAAACCAGACAGAAGATAAGAAACACAAATCATGAAGTAGAGTTAAATGTTTTGACAGCAGTTTTAATTCTTAATTGTAAATCACACTATCATATGAGGAAAGGTATGTACAGTTAGTAGTTCATCTGTTATATAAACAAAGCAAAAGGCTAAAAGACAACAGGCAAAACAGCAAATGCAGATGCAGAACCAGGATGAAGAGTTTTTAGCAGCACAGAGAAAGACCCTAATTAAAAAGATTTGTTTTTTAATGGTTCAATTTATTTTATGTCATTGAAGTCTGTAGACAAAGAGCCAGTCTAACTATTTGATTTTTCCTCTCCTGCTGCAGCATGAAACGCAGGTGGTTGTTACTTTCCCTGCCTCTCTTACCCACCATTACTGAGACGCTTGAGGACTTGCCTGTCCACCCCTCATCTTCTCAATCTAGCCAGAGCTCCCAGTCTCTAGAGGACTACATGACTAGTATCCAGGCCCTTGCCCGCCCTGTTGAGGCCCCGAGCTGTGGCCCCGTCAGACTCCAGAGGCCCCCCAGGCTGTGGCAGTACTCGTTTTTTTCACCTCCTCGCAGCTTTCCTTGCACACCAAGGACTTCCACACATTACAGTCGGAGTCTAAACAGCGCAGAGGATTTTTCTCTCAAGATGGCCAGAGAAAAAGACTGCAGGGGCAAAGATCCTGTGGACTGGCTGTTTGGACAGATAAGGACTTGAAGGGAGATGTTGTGGGATGCCCCAAAGCCACTTTGGTGGAATATCTCAAACAAGCAGGGAAGAGCCTGCTCTGTTTATGAAGATCAAATCTACGCAATGTATGATGGGACTTGTTATGATGACTAAACAAAGACAAAATAACCACATGGCTGAAGAGAATAGTGAAGATCTATTTATTTCTATGCACTGAGGACTGAAGTCTACATGTTTACGTTGGATATTTTGTAAAGATGTTAAGAATATAGTTTTCTAATAAAAAACTAAAATAATCATGAAGATGTTTCTCTGCTGTTTCTGAAGTTACTCTACGAAAGAGCTAAATATCATCACATCTCAATCCACTTGAAAATAGAGCAGAACTATTTTAATAAAATGATTTGCAACAATTTCAATAATTGTTTAATCCTTCAAGTCATTTGTCAAGCAAAGCAAAATGCTAAACAATTTCTGGTTCCAGCTTTGAAAAAGTGAGAATGTGCTGCTCCTTTTCTATTTTCCGCCATAAACTGAATCTCTGCAGTTAGACAAAACAAAACCTTTATAGACATCACCTTGGGCTCTGGGAACTTATCAGTTTTACTATTTTATGACATTTTATAGACTAAATTACCAAATTATCAACTGATCATAAAAATAATTGTTGAAATGCTGCTGCCAAAGTTGCATCCATGTATGTAGTAAAAGACTGTGGGAGGTTGTATCTATAGGCTAGTGGTGGAATGGAACTAAATGATAATCATATACTGTACTCAAGTACAATTTTGATGTATGGCTACTTGAGTATTTGTATTGTATGCTACTTTAACATCTACATTAGACTACTATACTCTACTTCTACATTACAGAGGGGAATGGTGTACATTTTACTACACTAAATTTATTTCACTGTTTAAATCACCAGTTAATTTTCAGATCATACTATTATTAGCAAGTGGTGGAAAGTAATTATTACTCAAGCTCTGTATGTTAGTATTTGAGTGTTTCCACTTTCTGCTACTTTATTCTTCTACTTCATTACATTTAAGAAGTAAATATTGGACTTTTCAACTCCACTACATGTATTTGATAATGTTAGTTACTAGTTACTTTTCAGATTCATATTAATATTACAAAATATAATCATCAAATGAATCATGATATATTATTATAGATAGATAGATAGATAGATAGATAGATAGATAGATAGATAGATAGATAGATAGATAGATAGGAAAGGGCATTATTAATGCCCTGGGGGATATTTACAAACTACCCAGAAGTGTACAAAGCCTAATTAGAATTAGCCCCACAATTACCAGCTGCAACATTAAAGTAATGTGCATATTAAGGCAGCAACAATTAATATATTATAATGTATATAATGATATTATATACATTATTCTGAAATGGGTCATTCTGCATAATGATTACTGATGATAATTCAAGTAAGATATATTTTTAACGATAATACTTGTGTACTTTTACTCAAAGTACATGTAAAATAAAACATTTCACTTTTACAGAGTATTTTTATTTTTACTGTGGTAGTGCTACTTTTACCTGAGTACTTATCCATCACTGTTATTACTGTTATTTCTACTGATCTCCTTTGAC
>NC_053130.1:18968463-18970963 GCF_010015445.1 Perca fluviatilis | reverse complement strand
TGTAAGATTTTTCAGTCTACTAGTGTGGTACAGTTGTAGATCCTGGCTCCCTGTGTAATACTGTTTCCCTGGTCTTATATCTTGTTTAGCTAATGTGACCTGGTGGTTTTTCCCTCCTGATTGTGTTCTGTCTTGCTTGCTTGTGCTCATATGTCCTGTTTCCTGCCTGCCTACCTGCTTGCTAACCTGCCTGCTTCTCTCTGGATTCAAGGAAATTTGCCACGTGTTGGACATGGTCGACGTCACAGACAAGAGACACTGATTCACTGGGCACGTTCTGGAGAGCGCCCTGCACCCACCACTCACCACTGGATCCCTTGGACATGACACCCCCTTGCACTATTCACTGTATATAATTACTTTATTAAATCACTTAAACGCATTTCCTGTGTCACGTCTGCTTTTGGGTCCAACTTCCAATGCCGTACCATAACAAGTGTTCCTGACAAGTGTTCCTGTATCTTTAAGTATTTATACTTTACACTTTGCTAAAAAATATTTCAGTTACAACTAACCTTTTTAATGTAATAAATGTGAAATGTATTAAATGTGGACATTATCAAAACAATGTGGCTAAAAGGCTGCTATGATACTGTTAATATTCAATTAACAATCAAAAAAATATATTGTTCTTAACAAAAGAGACTGATGCTATGCATATATATGAAGACTTCTATTCGTGAGTCATTGTCACATTTAAAGTGAGTAATTTTTTCTGTTAATGGCTAATACCATTCACTCCTTTTTTTGTCTGTTTTCTATATTTCTTCACCAAACATATTGTAGAATCACCAGCTGTCGCTGCAGTAGTCTCGCTTTACATCCTCCTTTTTACATCACACTTGAGAAATATATTAAGATAAGCCCATTCTGTCTGAACAGAATCTACGCTTTGCTGAATTACTAACTTACATTTTATCAAAGTTAAAAGATGACCCCCTTGTTAAAACCCCACATTAAAGCTTCATATAGCCTATTACAAGCTACAATGGTGTAATGCAATGTTTGAGATCATTCTCTGTAGCGAAGTTAATGTTTTCTCGCAAAATGTCATTGTTCAGTAAAAAAAAATTGACCGTTTTATGAGGTTGCGATATTGTATCCTTATTTCTGTCAATGTTGTGATATCAGTGGTCCCTCTATTATACATGTGTATGTTGTATGACACATATTATGTCTGTGACTGTGGATTTTCCTAGAAGAAAAATGTAGAGTCTGGCTGGTGGGACCAAAAAGAGGGACAGATTATGACCACGGATTCTTTTTTTTTTTTTTTTTTTTTTTTCTCTCTCTCTCTCTCCTGGTGAACACAAAGGGGAACTCCTGACCACAAAAAGCCATAGAATGATTATCAAACAAATAACCAGACAACACCACAACAGCAAAATGTTTACTGTGGAAATAATCTTTGCTGAGCAGTTAGTGTTATATGACTGAAACCTGGAGACTCCTTCCATTTTCTATTTTGAGGGAAAGGTTTTTTTGTGGTTTGTCATCCATTTGGCATGTTGAAAACCAGGAATGGCAGGTCTGTGCTCAGAACTGTTGCCACATTGGGAGCATATTTGGTCTCAATATTTCATGTCCTTGTATCTCACCTGAAAAATCAGTGCTTGGTTTAACTGGTTCCAGTTTTGTTATGTGTGCTGCAATCCAGCATGCCCAGACGTACTCACCAAACAATCAGCCACATAACTCTCCCTCGCTTACATCTTTTATTTCTGCCAGCATTCTCTCCTGTCAGGTATCTGAGTTTGTCTTACCTCTACGAGTCCTCAGCTGGAAGTTTTTCCCTCTGTAACTGTGTGTGGTCCTAAGCAGTACAAGATGTCGACCTGAATATAAGAACATAAGACCACAAAGGGTAGATTAGCCATGGATCTTACACAACACAATGCAAGCAGTGATGAAATCTAATACATGTAATCACCCATTGTAATTGTGCTTGATCTTATGTGATTACTCAGTGAGTGAACTAAAAGGACTTACTTTTGGTATAAGTTTCCTCTTCACGAGCTTCACGAGTCTCTGACGTCACCCATTCCTCAATATAGCCCAAGCTGTGGCAGAAAAGCATGAGAGACAAACATTAATAATGACAGAACGATTGTATTGTCTCTCTAACACTGTGTTAAAAATCTTAACTAATGACTACAGTATGTGCTTTTAAAAAGATGAGCGATTCTACCACACCAGAACAAAAAAAGTCAATGACATAAATATGCACATTAGTTTAATGTGCTGTCATGATTCATTTTTGATGATTGGAAGGTATTTTATAACGGCTCCAGTGGTAAAAGCAGGATAGTGAATTAGGAGCTAATAAAGTCGTTTGGACACAAAGCTACTGAGCATGTTGTGGCAGAGCTCAACAACAAAAGCCCTAGAAAACACTTCTGCTTTGTCTCATTCAAGGATACCTGTTACTGTGGCAAGCTTTTTATAAACTGTTAGCATCATAATGATGAAAAGAAACACTACTCAGTCATCTCTGTGGCAC
>NC_053130.1:18240675-18355675 GCF_010015445.1 Perca fluviatilis | reverse complement strand
TACATAGGAACTTTCTAGAAGCCTAAACTTAAACACTCCAGACATGTTTTAAAGTATGTAGAAAATACTCTGTTATGGTTCGTATTTAGTTTAACATGGTTTTGCCATAAAAAAGTAAAAATAAAACTCTGAAAAGAGGCTCGACGCACATCTGCTCTTTCTTCTTCATTGAGAAATTCATGGCTGCCCCGCCCTCCATGCTCGTGCTCACACCAGTTTGACTATTTCGCTGACAATATTCTAGCATCTAGGTTCACCGGTAAAAAAGCAGCACACACCAAGATGGCTGGAAACATTGGAGAGATTCAGACATAGGCCTACATGTGCATGTTTGAGCCTCACTGGGGCCATATGTACCACAACCTTTTTCAGCCTTTGATTTTAGAATAAATTGCTGGCACTGGGCTCGATGGGCTCCTGGAGGTCAGGGACTTGTTCAAGTGCTGTTTCATCACTTCTCAAAAGGTTTTTGATACTTTAATGTATCTCCTTGCCTTCATATAAACTCAGAGCATAGCAGATGTGAGCCATGTGCCAAACCAGCTTGTGGAATCTACTTTTCACAGTTTTACTTTGCTTCTTTTGTTTCATTCATCAGTTCACTGGAAATTAGATAATTTGTTTTAGAGTCATGTGGACGACCGAGGGAGAAATCCAGGGATCTGGACTCCAGGATATTGCAAGAGGACATTGGTTTATACAGAATAATAACATTATGTTCTGTAATTATGCTATTTTATATTTTTGTGTCAGTTAACAAAATAATTTTCAACTTGTCTGCCTACAGCTTCTTTATTGTAGAGATTAAGTAATGAAATAAAGAACATAATAAAGCTAATTTACCTGGACTCACCTCTTCTGTGCAACTTTAGCGGTTATTACTCCACCATTATGCTACATAGAGCACAGACTGTCGTGATAAATCCAGTGTTTGCCAAATGCAGAAATTATATGTGGGGGGGATCTTACTGTAAATGAATTTGCTCACAACCAATAACCATGCTAGTGGCATGGCTATATGTATGGTAATGCCAGTCTGTCAGTCGTCCATCAGTTTGGTCCAGACTGAAATATCTCGACATCTTATCTTTTTATTGTCGTTTGTTTTATTAATGTCATTTTATGTTATTTTATTATTGCTGAGCTGACTTCCCATCAAACACATTTCACTGTACCAACAATCCTGTGTTAACATACATATGAGCAATACAACTGAAACTGAAACTGAAAAATTATTTTGAGAATGCAACAATATGTTAAAAAACTCTGTGTGTGTATGTGTGTGTGTGTGTGTGTGCCTTTGATGAACACTATAGGTGTGTGTGTGCCTTTGATGAACACTATAGGTTTAGCGCCATAAACAACATCCTTCATCTTTTTGCTGTATACAATACGACTCAGTAAATCATTTTTCCTGCTTAAAAGGTTATTTGGCTATGATCAGCACAGTGTGTGTGTGTGTGTGTGTGTGTGTGTGTGTGTGTGTGTGTGTGTGTTGTGTGTGTGTGTGTGTGTGTGCGTGTGTGTGTGTGTGTGAGGGAGAGGGATAAGTGAAGGTAAATTGCTTAGCGGTCAGCAGAGGACCCATTTGTATCAAAGCACACACACTCGCAGAGGCACGTCCATCTACCCTCATTGTTATTGCCCTTCAATAGATAGGTTTGCAAATGGAGTATGCAGTGTGTGCGTGTGTGTGTGTGTGTGTGTGTGTGTGTGTGTGTGTGCGTGCAGCCAATTTAGAGTCTGTAGGGGTCTGAGGACATTATTTCATCAAATCTAATGATATTCTGGCAGTCCCCTATAGTAAAGTCTCAGCCTCAAAACAAATAAAAAATGTCTGAATGTGAAGCTTATGATTTGTACAAAAATGTGTTATTTAGGGTTTTCATCGACCAGCCATGAAGTCATGATTCTAATCTGTTGGGGTATGTTGAAACAAAGGCACGTAGATACTGTATCTTCTTTCAGTGGTTTGGACAACAAGTATCTTATAAACATAAAAAAAAACTGAAGTGAGTGTGGAGGAGACTGCCCTTGTCCTTGTCTGGGGCTCTCTCTGTCTCTGCCCCTCTGATGGCTAGCCCGCTAGAAGATGAGAGCCTGGGACACAGGAGGATCAGACGGGATATTTAATACACAACTCTCTCTATCCTCCATGCCCCTCTCTCTATATTTGTCTCTCTCCCCACTCTTCTCTCGCTGTCTCTGTGTGTGTGTGTGTGTGTGTGTGTGTGTGTGTGTGTGTGTGTGTGTGTGTGTGTGTGAGAATGAGACACTATTTGTATGACAGGTGCTGTATGGATAAAAGAACAGAAGTTGTTGACGCTCTGCTGCTCTTCCTCTGACACACGTCTGCAGAAAGATGATAACATTGAGACTAAACTAATGAATTCACACACACGCAGACCTGTCCTTGAAAATATCCCTAGCTAACTTATTAGAGTTTCGAAGATTTGCGTTACCACAGCTAAGCCTTGTGTCTGAAGACCTTTTCCCATATGCAGCTTAACACGTAAATGTTCTGGCAGTTTGTAATGTCACACTCGTATGAAATGCTTCAGCAATTTTCAGCAATATTACATAAACTATTCTGGGGAATATCTGGGATCAAAAGCAACAATATTCCCAAGAAAAGCCTGATCTGAATCAAGTAATGCTTTTTAGAAAACAAGTCGAAATCTGAGCTTGTCACATTTGGAAACAATTGATACAGTCAAGAAAAATATGCAAAATGTCTATGCATATACTGTAGTTTTATATACCAGCCTGAAGGAAATATCATAAAAGAGACTGCACTTTTAATAGAACCTATAAATAAACCTGAATATTGCCTGAGAACACACATTTCCAACCATCTTTGATCAATGCAACATTATTTTCTTCTTCCATATTATGTTACAGTTGTTGGTCTCCACCACCATGTCTTCTTTTTTCCCTTTTGTTTTAAGAAGGACATATTATGCTTTTTCGTATTTTCTGTCACATCTACAATGTTATATTGTCGGATTTTCATGTTAAACGTGGCCAAAACTTCAGATAATGAGGTAAACGTATTTTAGAGAAATCCCCTTGAGCTAAAACGTTCAGATTTCCAATTGTTGTGAACGCTCCGGTTTCAGAGGGTGAATACATGTGCAGCAGCAATGGCTAGTATGAGAGTGAGTAGTAAGTATTTTTTTTAACATTAAAGCATGTAAGCATGTTCTAGTACAAACACAAAATTCAGTATTATCCTGAATATGCTATGTAATAGTTGCCCTTGTATTGTTTGTTTGCACTTCTTAGGTTGGGCTATGCGTTTATCCTTGTTTATTAATTGTGTAGGGAGATCATGGTTGTGATACTGTTGATTCACTGTTCATACATTCAGCGCTGCTGTTCACATAAATGCATTTGACCTATTGATAAAAATAAGGATGTAGGTTTTCAAAATGTAACGTGCACAGCACAACTGTGTTGACCCATAAATATGTAACCAGTAGGCAAAAGCAAACCATTGTGGTTTTTTATGTGTTTGTGAATTGAGAAGTTTATCCTGAAATGAATTGACTTATAACTCAACTTCCCCCAATTTTCACTCTGATTCCTGACTAACTCTCACTCTCTCTCTCTCTCTCACACACACACACGCGCACACACACACACACACACACACACACACACACACACACACACAAACACAAACACACACACACACACACAGTACTAACACCCTTGCAGCAGGCAGCAGGATTCAGAATAAAATATTTATGTTGGCTGTTATTCACCCTGTTTTACAACACAATGGGATAGCTACAGGCTGCTGTCAGTCTGCCATTGATTTATCTGCCAGTTTTATCTTCATTCATGGCTGGATCCGAGTACATGTTAGTTACTTCTGGTGGCTGGTTGAGTTTTATGTAAGTTCAATGTTTGACATGTCTTTTGTTCCAACATAGCAATGTCTTGTGTGGCTGGAAATGGAGTTAATTTGCTCTGTTGCTGTGACAGTAATTGGTTTTAGTGGTCTTTTTAGAAACAAATCTTAAAACAACTGAAATAAAACCTTCACAGAACTGAGATTTACGCCCTTTTAGCTGCTGCAAAGTTTTTTTTCTTTCTGTACTATCGACCCATTCAGATGTCGATAGTACATGTCGATAGATGTGTACCTGATTTGGCTCCTGGCAGGAAACAGCCGAACAGAGTGTTTATGATTTGTTGGAGATAAGTTTAGAGCATTGTTGTGAGCGATGCAAAGCCAATTTAGATTGACTGCTTTACTCCACTCAAAAACATGCATTTAAAAAAAAAAAAAAAGCTGCAGCTGAGTGCCAGAAATGAAGCTTCAAGGCATAACAGCTTTAATGCTGTTTGGTCTGCTTTAGGTTTTAAGTGACATATTGTCATAAATAGCAAACAGTATCACTATACCTTTTAATATTGTGTGGACGTTTGTGTTAGTGTGTTGGAAATTGTTAATGGCTTGTGATCTTTCATTACCCTCCCACTGTTTGTCTGTTCTCTGGAGCAGAATATAAATGAAGGACAATAAGAAAAAGAAAGAGAAAACAGCTGGAGGGGAACAGCACCGTTCAATAAAGGGTGTCTGACCTTGCACTGCCCTCTTCTGGTGTAAAAGTTAAGTGCTGCAATGTGTGTTTGGTAAGTCCAGAGGTTTTCAGCCAGTGTTTGTCTGGCAAAAAGACATGTTGTGTCACGTTTAGTGTTGGAAACCACTTGCAGGTAAAACTTTATTAATTTATGTTATCCTATTATTGAGAAAAAGAAAGAAAGAAAAGCTCATGTTTAATCATTTACAATTTGAAATTTTAAAGAAAAGAAAAATGACAATGTTTATTTTCAACTGGAAGGTTATCAAGATCATTGTGCTTGGCTTATCTTCTGTAACAGAAATCTACAAAAATGATTAATCATGGTTATAAATAGTTGTAAATCCTTGATTAAATAGCAATGCTTCACACATTTACCCCTTCAAACCACCTAAATCTGTTTTTTCTCCATCAACTTTCACATAAACTTGTTTCAGACACATGACCATATAGAACAACTACAGTATATTATTATTATATTATCTAATTATCAGTATAGATGCTGCTCATGTACACAGAAATAATCCATTGCACCCTGTTTCCTCATAAGAGAAAATCTCTCTGATCCCTCCATCTCACCTGATTGTGTGCACTTGCTAAAGAAAACATGTGCATTAGAAGCTCTCTGTAGTTTATGCTGAAAGGACAGCCTCAGTTGAATTAATCTGTTTTTGTCCCACATTGCAGTATTAAAAATATCCTTAAAAGCTAATGATCTATGCAAATGGATCTCCTCTTTCACTTATCTAATTGGAAACACACTAGCCAATTTTGAGCACCATTTGTCAATTACCTCCTCTGTGTCTCCTTCGCTGCACGCATGCACACACTCACACATAGACACACACTCCCACTTCTCTCCCTCTTAGACATTTTAATCAGTTTTGAGAGGAATAATTGCCCAGGTAGACATCTAAATATGGAGGTATTTAAATTACTATGTGTCTGGCTTCAGGCAAAATATTCCTCTCAGAGACTAATCAACTAAGACTGATTAACCGTGTGTGTGTGTGTGTGTGTGTGTGTGTGTGTGTGTGTGTGTGTGTGTGTGTGTTTGTTACTTGTCAACATCAACTGTAGATTAGCATTAATATCATCTATTGGGATGCATTACAGCTGTCGCTTTCGTTATGTACATCGGCGTAAACAGTTTTGTCTCAAATAAGCTCTTGTGGTTCATCTGTGATTTTTCACCCTAGAGGAACCTTGCTGCCCTTACAAGACTTTTTGAGATGATGTCAAGGGGGAAGAAGAAATGCCTGAGGAACTTTTCTCCCTTTTTTTCACCATTGACTTGCTAATTATATCTCACACACACGCTCCCTTTCAAAGCAAATAGAGCAACACTTCTGCTCAGTTGGACAAAACTACACCACAGAGCTCATATCTGATTAGCATTGAAGTGACAGCTGTCAGGTGAAGAGCTTGATGTGTGTGCATGTTTGCTGTTATGATTGTGTTTGACTTTTATATCTAAAGAAACTTTCCCGTGTTACAGATTTGGTGATTAGTAATTCAAAAGACGTGTAGACACTAAATTTGGTTGATTGTTACTCGTGCTAACGGCATGGCTCTCAGGATGGCAATGTCGATCTGTCAGTTTGTCTTTCGGTCGTTGGCTACTGGACGGATTGCCATTAAATATTCATGATCCCCACATAATGTCTCCTTATGACTCTCATGGACCCCTGACTTTTCCTCTGGCGCCACCATGAGGTTAACGTGTATGGTTTTGAGTGAAAAGTCTCCACAGTTATTGGATGGATTGCCATGAAATGTCTTACCCTCAGGATGAATTGTAAACACTTTTGTGACCCTTCAACTTTTCATGTATAGCCATCATTAGGTCAAAATCTGTGACCAAATACCTGCAAAACTAATGTAATTCCCATCAGCCTCAGCTGCACTTTGTGTTTAATGTTAATTAGCAATATTTAGCATGCTAACACCCCAAAAATAAGATAAACATGGTCAACACATCAACATGTTAGGGTCGCAGACATTAACGTTTATCTCAAAGTTGTAGAATCTTGTTTAGACATGGAGATTATGTAATTTTTATTTCAAATGCATGCCTATATTTCAGTTTGAAACAGCTTCTAAATACATGCTTACATATTGGCATTAAAATGCTGTTGAATCAACCGTTATGTAATCTAGATTCAGCCCGCAGCAGTTTTACAGCAAGTCACCAAATCAATGCATGCAGGGATACCACAGTGCAGCAGTGAAGTCAGCTAAACTGTACGTTGCCACTTTTAGAAGCACCCACAACAACAGTAACAAGTTCAAAGTCATGTCTGAGTTCAACTTAAAGGGGAGATTTTTTTGTTTATTTGCAATATATTGATCTTACATTTCTGCCTTGGTATATGGCAGATGTCCTAATGCATTATGTAAGAGATAATGACAGATAGGCGCGACCAGCCTTGATCTCTCACACTCTCATCCTTGATTTGATTCTCCGACTGCAGTGTTTGAGAATTTAATGGCCTGAATATGTCACTGTATTTAGGAATTCATGCAAAATATAGGATAATGCTTTGTGTAGATTATAACTCTATATGACCAATTGTGAAGTAATTTACATTTAATGACCATTTTTCTCAATTATGTTCTCTTTAGTCATCTCAATTTATGTGATCAAAAATCCTTTTGTAATAATGGCTGATCCTTCAGTGCCATTAGAAGCCCTAAGGTCTCCCTTATTGTACTTGAAGCACTCAACTGCCACAGTCACATTAAATTACAGTGATCGATGGTTGCACACTTCGAGCTTCCATGCTTCAAACACGAACTTAAACTCATTGCTTATTGTCATTTTCTTTACTGTACCAAAGAGCACGAGTCTGCCTCTGATTAAATGTAGTGTTGTTCAGTCTTACAAGGCTGCTCTAAGATGTGGGGTCCCTGAGGCTCAGCAGCTATACTGTAGCTCTATGTCTCATTTTGACTCTCAGAATCATTCATCACACGGTAGACAGATCAAGCCCTCTGTAAACCTCTCTCTCCCACTGCTTCCCTTTTACCCTCCTCTCCATCTCCTGGTTGTTTTTTTTGTCTGGCGTTGACCTTACCTGCTCACAGGCACAGAGAGACAGCACATATACAGTACAATATAAAGACACAATTAGACTTTTAAAGCGTTAGGAATTACATATTCCCGCCACTCTCAGTTTCCAATGGAGCATTTACTTCCAGTTTTGATAACAGGGGATGTTATTGAACATGCAATGAAGATGAAAGTGATGAAGCCAAGAGCTGTCACTTGCCACTTTTGCTAGACATTTCTTTTTTTAGGGATGCACTGATCTAACTTTTTCTTTCCCAACACCAATTCCAGAGACAAGACAACAACCAAATGCCCCCATACAACATATATTTATGTTTGAGTGACAAAGTCCTCTAGCACCTGTGGTAACTTTGACTCCTGTCCATTTGGAGAATAGGAGGAAGTTTTTTTATGTTTTCATAGTCACCGAGGGAGAAGGTCACGGATATCTTAACAAAACGTTGGACTGTGACTCACAAGACCATTTTTCTCTTCCCATTTCCAACTCAACATTATGTTTGAGGGTTCAAATGGCATGTCTTATTTACTGTTATGCCATCTTTAAGGCCTAAAGCAGTCATTCACATGACCCCCTCGGGTAGGTTTAAAACATATGGGAAGTCTAGAAAAATCTCCATGCCAAAATGCATCAACATGTTCCCATTCTTTTAAATCCTCTTCTTTTTTCAGTTTTTCACTTCCAGTTCTAGGATGTCAGTGTGCCAGATGTGACATCAATATATCCAAACTGAAATATTCCCCATTGTGCTGGATTGCGTATGCAATACATATTATAGCCAGATTTCCTCTCCAGGCTGAGATTTGTTTGTGTGTGCACGTGTGTTGTCTTTACACTCAGGGGAGATTACCACATCTGTGAGTTTGTCCCCAGTAGCCGCTGGGTCAGATGCTTTGCCTCTCTGTCATCACAGTCTCCCTCCTCCCTACGGTTTGTTAGTCTTTCTCTCTGCTTCTTCTTCTCCTAATTTTGTCCTTCATTTTGCCCCTGCTACCTCTTTTTGATTATTTTTTTATTTATTTGGTCCTTGCTATACCCCTCGTTGCTGTCATTTCCTCCTTTAATCATTCCACTGTGCCCCTCCTTTCCCCGTCTCTACCTAGCTCATCTCCCAATTAATTTTTCTCATCTGTCTTTTGTATGTCCCCCCTCTGTTTCCCTGCTTAACCTACAAGTAGTACTCCTCCAACCTTTTCCCTCCCTCCTTTTCTCCTCTCCCTCCTCTGCCCTCCCCTTCACTCAGTCCCATCACTGACCCAATTAAACATGGGGAGGGACAACGCAGGAGGAGAGTGACGGAGGTAGGGCGAAAAAGGGAGGGAGAGGGAGGACAGGCAGAGACTGGAGAGAGTTTGAGAGTCAGTGGCTAAAAAAGCAGAGAGAGTCACAAAACAATTGCTGCCAACCTGCCAGAACACACACAGTGAATTTTCCGAACTTCACCTGGAACTTAAACAACCTTTGACAGCCTCTGAGGCGTCGGGGGTGGAGCAGCAAGTCGACATTCCTGCCGGCACGCACTTACTGTTCTCAATGAAGAAACAAGGAGAATAACAATGTACCTTCAGTGAAGAAAGCGGGCGGGGAGGCGTTCAGAGTTAGGATGAAGGCGGCACATAGCGGGAGGCTGAGAGGAGAGACTGAAGAGACGAAGAAGGTGCATTCCTGGTTGGAGCTGAGGGGGGGAAAGTGGTAGCCCCGGGGCAAGGGAAAGATTTTTTTTGACAGAAACAGAGCGAGAGGAAGGAGGAAAGGATGCATCTGTTCTTCCAAGAAACATGGGAGGTGGAGGGGCTGCAGACTGTGGGCATCCTACTAGTGGTCTGCAGCTCCCTCAAACTGATGCACTTTCTGGGGCTTATCGACATTTCCACGGCAGGTAAGGAAAATGGTAAGCGAGTGAGAGAGAGGCGCCAAGTGAGAAGTCAAAATGATGAATTTGGGGAGGGGATGTTCGGAGGAAAAACACTCAGCTGGAAAGGGAGGTGTCTATGTCTACACACAGTATGTGTTTTTGTGCGTTTGTTAGGATTAAGCAACAAAGTAATTTGGCCTAATTTCTCAACTGAATAGCTGTCATGTTTGTCAGACCTATTTATGGTCCTGTGTGTGTGTGTGTGTGTGTGTGTGTGTGTGTGTGTGTGTGTGTGTGTGTGTGTGTGTGTGTGGCTTTGTCTGATACTGAAATACTAAAGTACATAGGGTGTGTCCATACCTTTGTAACTCACATGCAAGTGCAGAATGTTAAAACTGATTATTTTGACTGCATTATTGACACAAAACAGATTCATAACGACAAAAGAAATACATGTGAATGCCGAAGTCATGTCCAAAACACATCTTCATGTAGGCCCATGGATACTGGGAAAAAGACATCTCTGAAATTCATCATTCAATACTTTACTTCCTACAGATAAATGATTCTGTCTGTAATTTTTTTTTTTTTTTATCAACCATGGATTTTACTTGTCCCTTTTGAGGATATGCTTTTGATGCTTTGGCTTAAAGGGGCACCCAATATTATACATAAAGACGAGTTTGCTCGTTGTGAAGAGTTTTACAATATTGTATCCTACATTTCCCATAATGCATCATGTTAATATTTTTGGAGCTTGAGCAATATGCTGGAGCTATATTAGTGGCTAAAAAGCAGGATATCTACGTTTACGTTTTTTTACGTTTATATCTCTGGCCCTGTTTCATTGATTCTGAGAATTATTTTATTGTTTGCCTCTTGTGAGTCCCCCAAATGTATGGAAGTGCAATACTAAATAGATGGAGTACAGTTAAGACTAAACATAGACAGGAGAAGTGGAAGGAGATGAATGACATTAGGTAAAGGTCCCAGGCCTCATTTGAAAACACAGACACACAAAGAACCAAACGAACCAGCAGGATACTATATGTTCTAATTTTATCCTGATATTTGTGAAAACTGCACCGTTTTTAAAATTGCAGTCCTACCTCTCTCAACACTAGTTGTAAGGAGGGCCTAGAGATCATCGCTGAAAGGTTTAATGTTGGATCTGCAGTATACTGTATTACTGTAATATGTGTGCTGCCTTCACTGTAGTTGATAGTTTCTCTGTGTCTTGAGAAAATCCTCAGATCTCATGGGTTTAACATGGAGCTTCTTGAAACGTTACTGGAAATTGCCAAATATGTGTTGCCATGGAACTAAAAATAGAGAGTTATTCCTTATTTCCAGAAGAGTTGTGGTGGTTTGTCAGTGTACCCTGGGGGAAACCATTGAACTCTAATTGCACAATCACAACATGGCGTGCTAAGTAAGATAGTCTTGATGCCGTACAACATCTGAAGAACACAGACAGTTCTTTTCTCCCTTCCTGATGAGGAATAGATAGTTTTTATTTTTTTGCCTACTCAGGCCAAAATGAAAGAATTCCTGGTGTCATTGTCAGTGCCACTCAAAAAACAATTTTAACTTCAAAGGCTGGAGAACAAATTGATCATGTTCCTTCAATAGTGTAATGTGTGTAGTGACCTATTGTTTTCAACAAAGGACTGTTTTAACCACATCATTCTGTAGCCTTCTGTTTTACTAACTTCCATATTAAGTAAGTACTCTATCTTTCTATATTCTACGTTGATAGTATGCTTTGAAACAGCTATGAAATAGAAAGAACAGCAGTTTGGTTTTTAAGATAGATTGATACAGTAGATGATGTGTAGTAGGATGTTTGTGGGGCATGTTTTATAATGGGACCTTAAAGAGATGTGCTTGTGCCCAAGTGATTGAACATCTTTATTCCAAAACAAACTTGGCCAAGACAGCTGGAGCACATTTACTCAAAGACATCACAAAACAAGATGTTTCATCACCAGGAAAGGAAAAAACTACAGAGAAATAAACAGAGGAGATGGAGAAAGGGCTGTGAGACAGCGAGAGAGGAAAGGGTATTTCAGTCCTAAAACAAGCATATCTAAGCATTGACAGATTTCGGTTACACTTTACTTGAAGGTATCTACATAAGAGTGACATGACACTACACACATAAAAATTATAAACAAGTCATAAACGTATATGACATAACGCTTCTGTCAGTAAGTGTCATTCAGTTTTTTGTCATAACAAGTTATGGTTAGGGTTAGAATTAGGGTTAGGATTCATGTGTCATGACAGTGTCATGTGTCATGACAGTGTCATGTGTCATGACAGTGTCATGTGTCATGACAGTGTCATGTGTTCATGATAGTGTCATGTTACTCTTATGTAGATACCTTCAAGTAAAGTGTTACCCAGTTTTCAGTAGATTCAGCTTTCATGGTCCTTACAAGTATTTCAAGCTCAGTGATGCAGAGGAAGTAGGAAGTTTTATTTATTTATTTATTTACACTTATCCAGGCCTTCAGAACAATCCGTAGAAATTAAATTAAAGATTTAATCTAAACTGAATTTGATGATATACAAGAGACTTTCCAAACTTTAGATATACCTGTTAGATATACCGTTAGCACTGTGTAGCAAGTACCTTTATTCAATGATTTTGCATAGGTACCGTTTTAAGGTATTTTGACTTTACTAATGTTTCCATTTTTGTTTGCTACTTTTTCTTCAACTTCACTGAATATTGCAAATCGAAATCTTGAAAATATAACTCCACTACATTTATTTGACTGCTGTTAATAAGCTTGAATATGATGTATGTTATGCTGTAAATTGAAGTAACAACTAACAGTTAAACCAGCAACAGTGTATTAAGTTACAATTAGTTAACGAAAACAATCTTACACATTTAATAGCTGTTCTGGAGCTTTCGATCGTATCAAATGATCTTCCTCTGCAGATGGAGTTGCCAGATGGTCAAAGTATTTGATATTCATTTCCGTGTTGTGGGCAGCTGTTGGGTCCATATGGAAAGAGAATATGTACTTAAACACACACAGACCCTGGGGCAGAGGGCTGGGCCTGTTCTCGGCAACTGGATGTATTAATCTGGTATCCATTGGACAAATGTGCTCTGTCTGTTCTGGCTCCAAATGATGCAAGAGCCACAGGTCAGGAGAGGCCAGAGTGCTTGAGGCTCCATAGGGCAGAGAGACAAAAGGTTGATACATCACAGAGGCTAGATAGTCAGTGGAGGGACTGTGGTTCTATTGGTTTTCACCCCATCATGGCCTTCATCCCTCAGACCACTGGGGTCCTGATAGAAGGGGTGAGGGGACTGTTACCATGGAAACTAAGAGGCAAGAGTAAGTACGTAGGTTCATGTGTGTGAATGTGTTTTACTTCCTCTATCTGATTTTAATTATCATTCTGTGAAACTCGCCAAAATAGGCATCATGAAGTGTGCTTACTTTGAGATGACCTGGTACTATGGTGGTAGATGTGATGGGCTCTGTTTGTGGTTTGTGTTGGTTTTGCAGTACATCTGTCTGGCAAATTATATTTTTCTATGAAGTGAAATTAAATCCTTAAGCCAATTGTGAATTAAAACTGTTGATGTTTGACTTGTTTTAAATTGAGACTCTCCGCTGATTTTTCGTACAGTTTGCTGAATGTGGCATTGTGGTATGAGAGCCAGCCTGATTAGGGAAACTGTGTTTCTAGGGGTCACGCTGTGCTGCTGTTGTGTGGTAATATCTACTGTTTGAAGTGGTACTCGTGGTCTCCCATCGCTAAGCCAGGTCAGCAGGCAATTGCCAATTTGACTTAAGGGCATGAAGCAGTCCGTTGTTGCATCTGTTTGTTGCATGGAGTGTGTTTTGGGTTTTTGTAGGCATGTGTGCATGTGTGTGAAAACAGAATTTCATTTACAGACTTTTGTGTGTGTGCGTGTGTCTAACCTTGTACTATGGTTGGTGATTACAGGTAATCCTGCCACCAGCCAAAACAAAAAAACCATAAAGCAGCGATTCCTCAAGCTGCTGCCATGCTGCAAGCCCACGGTTGCCCCCTCAATCAGTCAAAGCAAGTGCTCCTTCACTGTCTATACATCTCTACTTTCTTCCCTGTGTCCAGACTCTTTAGTGAACTACCAAAAAACACTGGTATTATTGCTGCTAATGGGTCAGACGTGTTTTCGTATTTTGTGATTTTAAGCATGTTTTGTTCTCTTGGGCAATGGAACACGTGTGTGTGTGTGTGTGTGTGTGTGTGTGTGTGTGTGTGTGTGTGTGTGTGTGTGTGTGTGTGTGTGTGTGCGGTGCGCGTGTGTATGCAGTTGTTGACAGTTATTTCTTTGGCGAAACAGATGGAATAAGGGATATCTGTTTGTGCACTTTTTGAAATGTGCCTTCTTTACCATTTTGATTCATGTTAAACCTCTTCTCTCACTCCCTAGTGTACTTCAACTTTGAGCTTTCTGACAAGAAATTCAATCATTTTATGGATGCTTTATTTACCATATTTTGCTTTGTGATATGAACTACTGAAGCTTGTGCTGGAACAAAGATGTGAGGAAAATGCTTAACCTAGTAACCTCACAATTATGTATAGAAAATTGCATTCATCAGTGTTTTTTTTTTTAAGATTAACGTTGTAAATAACTTATACTGTATGATGAGCTCAATATGAGTTTGATGACTTAATTCAAATCTGTTGGCCAGGTCATGGCTGTCCTGTAGGCTGGTGTGGGTGCAGTGATGATAAACTAACACTGGTCTCTCCCTCACACAGACAGCGTGGAAGATGACTTTGAGTTATCCACTGTGTGTCATCGCCCTGAAAGCATGGACAAGCTGCAAGAGCAGACTAAGTTCACCAAGAAGGAGCTGCAAGTCCTCTACAGGGGCTTCAAAAATGTAGGTCTGGCTGGAGAAGAGAGTGATAAGGCAGACTGCAAATAAAAAAATAAACCTAAAAAAAACTGTGGTTCTAGTTACATAATTATGGGAGTTAAGAGCAGCATTAAGTCTGGCATGTCTGAAGTTACTGTGTAGTCCTTTATACTGTATATTGTGCTAGGTGGGAACTAATGAGATTTCTTAATTCACATTTCATATCCCAGGAGTGTCCAAGTGGTGCGGTGAATGAGGAGAACTTTAAGACCATTTACTCCCAGTTCTTTCCACAGGGAGGTGAGTTGTCAACTCCTACTGCTAAACCTGGAGAGCTCCAACTGTGTCCATACTACTTTAGTTTACTCCATTCTTTCTATTTTCATTCATTTCATAGACTTAAGGTAAAAGTTTAAATAAAATCATTTGATTTGATTCTGTAGAGGTACAAATGGAGCTTTTAATCATCACAAGGAAATGCATAATTAACTCATTATAAATCTGCTATGCTGAACCATAGCCCATGCACTGCAAAGAGGCGAGGCAATTTTTCATTTCATGATATTTAGGTTGATGAAATGTTAACCACTCGCCTCCAGTTGTATTTGAAATTATTCTTATATCTTTGCTTAGCTGGCTGCTAATCCAAGCTGTTCAAAGACTTTGCTTCATGTTTCGAGGGCACACAGGTTACTGTAAGTCTCTACCTTTGCAGATTCAAGTATGTATGCACATTTCCTGTTTGAAGCCTTCGACACTAACAAGAACGGCTCAGTTAGTTTCGAGGTGAGCTCTATTCTTGTATCAGCTTCCTTTTTAGAGATAAGAGCAAATGTGTGCTCAGGTGAAATGTGCCACCATGGCTGTATCAACACAAATAGGCCTATGTATTCCCTCTAAATACCTGCCCAGAGAGATTAGTGCTGTGATCAAGATTTGACTTCATTTACTGTGTTAAGATTTAAGTAATGCCAAAACAATACAGTAAATTGTTCCCGTTCTATCTCAGGACTTTGTATTTGGTCTGTCTATCATCCTGAGAGGGACTATTAATGACCGGTTAAACTGGGCGTTCAACCTCTATGACCTAAACAAAGATGGCTGCATCACCAAAGAGGTAAAACACACACACACACACACACACACACACACACACACCAATACATTCTCATGAACAGGTTCGTATGATATCGTACAAAAAGTTATGCACACTAAAACGTATGAGAAACTAGGAGACCTCCGACTGGTAACGTGACATCGGCTACAGAGCTCTGTGCTACAGAGCGGCAGTTGCTACAGAGCTTCGTGCCGCCGACTGTGCTCCGTCAGGTTAGCAGTAGTTGGTGGTTAAGTTACCCCAAAACAGGGGTGTAGCACAAAATTCTGGGCCCTGTAGAAAGGCATTTTCTATGTGCCCTTCCCCGCATCCACAGCCATTCATTCTAGCATCTTTTTGGGCCCTCATGAGCTGCCGGTCGTGGTGCTCAGTCAGGTCAGCGGTAGTTGGTGGTCTAGTTACCCCAGAATAGGTGACTATGCGCTGTGTACAGAGCACTGCGAGTCATTTCGGCGGAGATTACGGTTAAGTTTAGGCAAGAAAAATGGACCGCTATGCGTCGACGAAAGTTAAGTTTAGGCACCAAAACTACTAGTTAAGTTTAGTAAAAGATCGTGTTTTGTATTAAAACACTCCCAAGGAACACGCATTTCCCGGGTGAAAGTCTTATATTTTCCCCGGGAAGCGAACTACGCTCCCTGGCTTGTAAGTCCTGTATGTTAACCCCCACCCATCACCCCTGACCACCAATACGCAGCCAGCCGCGTTCTTATGCAGCAGTCAATGTGGTGCACACAGCAAAAAAACGTGTAAATCATACAAATTACCGTGCTTATCTTTTCGTAGCTTTTCGAACGTATGGTTCATAAGAACAGGCTGCACACACACACACACTTTACACAGCTTTTTCTGAATTACTTGCTGTAATGGCTTGTAAGCAGGGCAGTAGCTACTACAGTAATGACTATGAGGGCATGTCCTCAGTATTGTTAGGGATGTGGAGGCACCCTGTTAAATGTAATTTGTTGTATTTGTTAATTAATTATTTTAATTTTGATGGAAATAAAGTGTAGGAATTGTTTGCCAGAATATTAGTAATCACTGAATACATCAACTTTTATTTAGAAATGTTGTATTTCAAAATACTAGAGTATGTCAAACATACCCTGGCCTGTGGTATATGGTGTATATATAATATGGTATATATATATGGCTATAACCATTATATAACCAAGTTCTTTTTGGGCATGACTGAAATAAAATGGTCACAAGTGTTATATTTAACCAACTAAATAAATAAAACGAACAGTGTATTTCTGTATGTATTTCTTTTAATCAAACAAGGTAACAAGGTAAAAAAACAAGCTCTATGACACATAACCTCCGTACTTCTAAAAACCTGGCTACGGCCCAGCTTTAAAGTGATTTAGTGATTTTCTTGCTTTTGTTCTTCACTTTCTAGGAGATGTTGGACATCATGAAGTCCATCTATGACATGATGGGGAAGTACACATACCCCACTATGCAGGACGATGTTCCAAGAGAACACGTGGAGAGCTTCTTCCAGGTCAAACTCAACAGTCTTTACTTTCTATTAACCCATAAATTTATGATTGTGTAACACCACAGAAATTCTGCTGATAGAAATACTGTAAGAAGATAATGTACAACATTATTGAACATACAGTGTTTTTCACATCTTTGGCTGCTATATTTTTCATTCAGAAAATGGACCGGAATAAAGACGGGGTGGTCACCATAGAAGAGTTCATCGAGTCATGCAAAAAGGTGGGGCGGAAAAGTAGATTTTCAAGAAGATTGACACCCTGTTAATGTCTAAGCATTAAGTATGCAGCTAGAGACAGGAGACGATTAGCTTAGCTTAGCATAAAGACTGAAAGTTGGGGGAATCCAGGATTTTCAATGACTCCAGGAAGGCACTGCAACTGACTAAGAAATACAATATTTACAGCCTGTAACTCTTTGTGAAACCACAATTTGTCATTTTGCATTTTTATTTGTGTATATATAAAACATAAGAGATTTAATGTGTTCATTAGTGAGCTTTAGAGGTCCTGGTTGGTGCATTTTTTTATGTAACTAGCTGTAACTGGATAACTATACCTTTAATCCTCTCTTTCCCCAGTGTGAATCATTTGGGTAACACATAAGGAGAAATTACACTGCCTCTGTATCTAAACGCCTTGCCTCTGTCTAGGATGAGAACATCATGCAGTCCATGCAGCTGTTTGACAACGTCATCTAAGGATCTGGACCAGAGAGTAGGCTGGCACCAGGGAGGGCAGTGTGTTTGTGTGTGTGTGTGTGTGTGTGTGTGTGTGTGTGAGCGTGTGGCCGTCTTCTGAGTTGCAGGCTTGTGCTTGTGTGTCTATTGAGAGCTGCCAGTCCTGAGGGCACCAAGAGGCCCTCTCGCTCTTCCTGGACCCCCAGTGACATTTCTCCAAGCAACAATGAAGTTTCCCAGACTCCCTTTTTCATCATGCAGTACCTTAGTTTTACCCCAGAGGAACAGAGAAAAAGGCAAGCAGCGGGCTTACAGGCACTGGCACATGCACCTGTTTTATTTGAACTTTATTTATTACTACTGAGAGTGGAACTATTGCAGCCTGTAATGGCTGAACTCAGAGGGAGGAAGTTGCCTCCAAACCTTGATCTAAGATCACTTTTCCCCTTTTCCCTGTCATGGCTGAGATTTGGATTTGTGAATCTGATCCTGCCTCTGTGCATGTGGGTAACACTTCCCTGGAGCCGCAAGACTGATCATGCACTGGCTAACAAAAATAGAAATGAATCTACTGCCATCTACTGGATGAGAGAGAGAAAGACACTTCCTGAGGAAACAACAAATTCCATCCAAGCTATCCCTTGCTTTACAGATGGAGGTTCAAACGTGTTGTTTTCCATGAGGAACTGATTACAATATCGCATGATGATGTCACTAATATCCAATTATGTATTTACAGAGATACTCCAAAGTCTGCTTGTCTGTCTGCTGTTCCTAGTCATTCACAGGTGCCTCACCCTTTGTGTGCATGTGTAACAGAAAGATGTCATCCATCTTAATTATGTGAGACTCTAATGGGAAAACAACCACCTCTATTCATGGGATTCTGGTAGAATAATTCCGAGCCTTCCAAACTATTACAGTCCTAGCTGTAGGTGTCTATTGACTGTTGTACATTTTCTAGCATTCCCAGTGGTGTGATATTAGGCAGTACAATGTGGAGATTGCACTAAAACGGAAAAGCTGTTTTGACTATCCCAACTTCTCACAACACAGGACTGGCATACCACAGTCGTACTAGTCTATCAATATACATTCAAGAGGAATTTATTAGATTGCAGATTGTATTTGTGAACTTCTTGTAATCGGAAATGTCATTCAAAACCCTTGTTGCATTAAATTTGGCTCATTCAATTTCAAAGAGGCATAGTGTGTATGTGTGTGTGTGTCGGTGAGAGAGACATGGTTTAATACGTTTTTTTATGCCCCCCTCATTCTGTATTCTCCCTCTCTCTGTAACACCAAAGAGAAGATATACATTAAAAAGGTATATAAAGCCCACCTGTGGGTGAAGAGAGAGGGAGATGCTGTGTAGTAAATAGGCAAGGGGCAATCAGAGATAAAAGGATGTAATTTGGTAAAGTGGCATCATTCAAACCGAAGTGTAGTCTTAGGTTGTAAACCCACACATTATTGAAAAGACATTTGAAGAATTTGCAACCACTTATTTATTAGCTTTTTTTCAGACTAGAACTTATCTTAAATGTAAGATTGGATAAGTAGCCGAGACACTCAAGCTGTAATTAAATAGACTATGGTGTATTTTAAATGCAGAGACTGACATGGAATAGCAATAATGTTCTCCACCACGTATCACCACCTTTGCACTCTTCCAACCTCTCAATCCTCTCAGAGCACAGTATAAGGATGCACTAAGGCCCTGAGAAAAATATGCACTTCCAACCCTGCAAATTTCCTTTATGTTCTGCATTGTTTTAACGTTTGTTTTATTTTCTGGAGAAAAAGCGGTTTGGCTCTGATTGTTCCTTGCCAATAGTTTTTAACTTCCATTCCTGACCACAAGTAAAACCTGTCTATACCCGCATGTATTGTGTCTAGAACAATGAAAACCTACTAACCCGTTGTACTGACTGTCTAGTTAGCTAGCCTCAACTGGTTGCATTACGTATTCAAAATATGTATATTTTGTACAGAGACAATAAAAATCACAGTTACTATGCAAAATGGACTGGAGTTTGAATTTTAAATACTGTACATACTTGTCTTTATTAAAATAAGAGTGCTTTTAGCCTTACATTTCTTAAGATACAGTACAAAGCAACAATCAAAATTCAACAGTTTTTGAACCTTATAATTCATCATGATGTCAGCAAGAAATGGTTCATAACTCAAATGTACATAATTATACATATAATCCCAACAGCCACATCTGATTCAACTAGCAGACAGTGTATGACCAAACAAGGCAACAGAGCAACTACTTAGTAACCAAATTTCCAGTCAAAACATCCTGTTTTAAACTGTGTACAAGAACAAAAACAGTCTACTCTACTATATTCCTGCAGAATTCTGTCTGGCTGCAAACCATATGTGTATCCTTCACTGGAAACACTGTTGCTGTGTCATTAAAACTGGAGAAAAACTGACAATGTGCTTGTCATCTTCTGATGAGAACATGCATCCACATATGTTTCAGTCAGTTCCTCATTGACAGCCTTGTCATTTTTTTTTATCAATAACACTGATGAAATAATTCTGTTACCACATAAGGATTACATTGCAGCGTAGAGATGCTTCAGCATATGCACAATAGTCCAGTGTTAAATGAAACATTTCTCTGTTTCAATGCTTCCATTTTTTCACTTTTCTCTTTGAAGGCCTTGTTCATATTTACACTCCTGGCTCAGAGGCTTGAGGTGTGGCTAGTAGGGATTGGATTTGTCCATGAAGGAGCAGGCATTCACTTGGGCATCTTGCGGAGCTCTGCCAGAACCCAAATGGCCAGTGAGAGAAGAGCCACAGAGCCAGACTGGTGAGTTGCTGCCAGTGGAGTGGGCACATACAGTAACAGGGTGCTGATACCGAGGGCAACCTGAGGAGCATAAACACACAGAGTTCAGTTACACTGAGGACAAATATACTTTTAAGGCAGTTACACACCAACCAGAGGGCCAACCGTCTCGTTGCCAGTCGGACTGATCAGTCTCCCCGAGTTGGACCAAAAAGTGCCTCGGAACACACCGAAGAGACGAGACGTAATACGTCTCAAAAACAGCAGGCGGCGCTAATCTGTATTGTTGCCCAAAAAATGAAAACCGGCAGCTGATTGGACGAACGCGTTATTTGTGGGTTTGTTTTCTCCGGAAATTCAAAGCCAGACTGTCATGGCGGCTTGTTCAGAATACAATCTCATATTGTACTAAAATAGTTCACTGAATGTTTCTGAAAACATTTTAAGCGAGAAATAGGCCATGCAGTTGCTGAATCTGTCTTCATTTCAGATCAACAAAGGTCAGATTAAAATATTTTCATCAGATTTTGAGAGACTCTAGTCACGCTCATTCCGCTCGCCATTTCCGGTTGAGTCCCGACTGCCTTGTCTCCGACTGAACATGTCAGGTCGGCCAAAATTAAGGCCGACAGCCCCTTCGGATGGACGATGGACGATTATCGGCCCGGTGTGTAGCTGCCTTAAGATGACATGTTTCTGGGCTGACTGACAGCCTACCTGTCCATATGCCATTGCTGTGAGGAGGCTGATGGCGATCTTAGCCCTCCTGGGCAGCACCATCCTCCTTGAGAACAGATAGAGGCCTGTAATCGCGGTCAAAGATGAGATTGCCTGGAAAAAAATAAATACAGGGGACCATCAACAACCTACTGCTGCCTCTCAAGTTACTGAATAGGATAGGAGAGGATTTTCATTTTTTGTTGAAATGTTGCCCAGAAGATTATTTCTACGTAGAAATAATAACATACCAAAATTCTGTGGTCAAACTGCACAGTCGTGGGATTTTCAAAGATGTTCTTGAGGCTTGGAGAGAATGCCAGAAGATCATCTGGGATCCACCGATCTCCCATTTTAGGGAAGGAGTTATACACCAGCCCAGCATCCAAACCAGCAACAAAAGCACCTGTGTAAAATGTTTACAAATAGATCTGTATGTGTATGTATATATATATATATATATATATATATATATATATATATATATATATATATATTTAAAAAAGGAGCACCTTGTTCAATTGTATTTGTCCGTTCTGTATGTTCAAAAATATAAACAGCGAGCAACATAACATCATGACTGTTTTTCAGACAACGGCAGCTACAGTCTGGTGTTGGAATTATCTCCAGTGAAATACAGACACTTTACACCGTTTAGCTGTAAACATTTTAACCGTGTTTAATCCAGCTGCTAGCTAATGGTAGGCTAACGTTACCTGCTGCTAAGAGTAGTGTTGACTGGCCTCCTGTGCGGCAATGTTTCAGTTCCCTCTAACGTCCGTTTTCGGAGTAGGCCTGGCAAACTCGATTCCTTTTTAGGATTCAGGTTATTCTGAGTCACTCACTAAACTGATCCGGGTTGTGCGAGTCACTTGAATCACTTGAGTCAGTATTGTATGCTACATCCAAGGCGAGCTTTTGATTTGGATAAAATGCCATGTTTTCATTTAGAATCTTTTAATTTTATTTGAAAAAAAATCCATAAATATAAATGGTCTGAAAGAAAACCGAATATTCATTTAAAAATGACATGGAATTATATTTTTTAACTTTAATAGGACTGACAAATAAGAAAGCCATCTGGACTCTGAACATTTACAATGACTTAAAGGGGTGATAGAATGATTATATAGGGTATTTCACACTGTTCCTTATGGTCTCCTAATGGGGTATGTAACATTAGTTGGGCTGAAAATGGCCTGGTTGATATTTTATTGGCCCTTATGCATCCCTGTGTTTTGGCCCTATTTGTAACAAGAGCTTTTCTTCCAAATATGGTATGGTCATGAATATTTAGATGAGCTGCGCGCTGCTTGGTTGAGCCTTAGCCCCGTACACACACATAGAGACGCCGCTGATTGGTTGAGCGACTCGCCATACACACGCATTAGAGGTCGGTGTGCTGATTGGTTGAGCGAATCTCCAATACACATACATTAGATAACGCGACAGAATCTCATATTCCAGACACTGCAATGTTTCCTAACCAAATTCACTTCTGAGACTTTTTTATGCGGAAATCAAACGATATAAAGCTCAAATATGGGGCGTTTACAAACAAAAATGGATGGCTAATTGCAAATAAAATTGGTAAAACTTGTGTCGGAGTTCAGCTGCCTGTGTTGCTGGCTCGCCGCCTGGCCTGCCTTCCTCCACAGACCCCGGCTTGCTGTGAGCTCGATTGAGCTCGGAACGGCTGCTGCAGCCCACAGCACCTCATACCAGCGCCAAAAGTCACCGTTTGGGCTGGTGGACTACTACCAACGCCGCTGCCCTGACAAAACGCCAGGGCCTGCATCTCCTCTTTTCCTGCTAGCTAAATGGCCCGTGTGTGAGAGCGCGGTCAGCGAGCTTGTTACACCAGCAATCTCTTACCAAATGTTACACACATGCCGCCACTTAGCTATACAACATATAACTATATGTTTTATAAAGCTAACAACGGTGTCCGATTTCAAGTTAATGAATATTTGTGAGCTGTACGCGGGTTTGTGAGCTGCGACTGTCCCTGCAATCCTATGTGTACAGATTGCGGCTAGTTAGCTTCATTTTTGGTTTCGTAATTTGAGTATATTTACAGTTTGAATTTCGTCACGCCACTTATACAACATCTAACTATGTTTTATAAAGCTAACAACTGTGTCCGATTTCAAGTTAATGAATATTTGTGAGCTGTAAGGGTTTCGTTGCTGCGACTGTCCCTGCAATCCTATGTGTACAGATTGCGGCTAGTTAGCTTCATTTTTGGTCGTAATTCGGTTATATTTACAGTTTGAATTTCGTCACGCCACTTATACAACATATAACTATATGTTTTATAAAGCTAAAACGACGTCGAATTTCAAGTTAATGAATATTTGTGAGCTGTAAGGGTTTCGTTAGCGCGACTGTCCCTTCAATCCTATGTGTACAGATTGCGGCTAGTTAGCTTAATTTTTGGTCGTAATTCGAGTTATATTTACAGTTTGAATTTCGTCCACGCCACTTATACAACATCTAACTATATTTTTATAAAGCTAACAACTGTGTCCGATTTCAAGTTAATGAATATTTGTGAATTCCAGAGGAATTCTAAGAGGACTAGCTAGCTCTCATTGATAGAGCTCCATCCAGCCGCAGGCTCTATCAATGAGACTCATGGACAAGGCGTTTATTTTCCCAATCGTTTGTTTAAATAACTCAACACATTATAATTACACACATTATAAGATTAACTAGAATCTGTGGTAAGAGATATGCTGGCGAATGCCGATGTACTCGCGGTCCACATACACCGGGCATTTAGCTAGCTAGCAGGAAGAGGGGAGTTGCAGGCCCCGGAGCTCTGTCAGAGCAGCGGCGTTTGGTAGTAGTCCACCAGCCCAAACGGTGACTTTGGCGGGTATGAGGCGCTGTGGGGCGACATGCCCGTTCGAGCTCAATCGGGCTCACAGCAAGCCGGTTTACACGGGTCTGTGGAGGAAGGCAGGCCAGGCGGCGAGGCAGCAACACAGGCAGCACCAGCCTCTGAAGTCCGACACAGTCGGACAAAATTTGCAATTAGACATCAATTTTCGGTAAAGGCCCGTCATTTTGACCTCTAAGTAGTTGATTTCTCGCACAAAATTCTCAGAAGTGAATTTAATGGTAAAATAGCATATGAACAATGTATAAATTTTCTGAGATCTGCGACCTAGATTCAGAAGACTAACTGATCTCAGGTCAGTTGTGTAGCATATGTAAATGTTAGGCGTGACCGTTCTCTTAATACACCCATGGGCTGACAAAGGTTCCGGTTTTTGGGAGGTTGACGTCAACTTCCAGCTTTGTTGGGATTCGCCCGTTTTCAGCGGCAGTTTCAAAATATGAAATTTTCATAGTAAAAGGGTGTCAATGGGATTTTGAGCTTCTATCTATGTCCTGTTTACCCACCGAACTGTCGTTATTCAACTATGACAGGGTAAAATCGGTTTTGCATTCTATCACCCCTTTAAAATCTCTTTAATGTAAATTCCATGCGCCCCTTTTTCATGTATGCACTGTATGCATTTAATGTTTTAAATGTGTATGTGCATCTGTATTTGAATAATAAAGTTTTGTGAAGTAAAAAAAAACTAACATGAGTTGTCGGCGAGGCGAGCTTATAATGTTTCGGACTGTCTGCTCAACCTAATTGCATTTTAATATACTACATTTATACACCAAACCTACAGTAGGCCTAGCTAGGCTACGTACAGAACATTGTATGTTATTTCAGAAGTGAAAGAATGGCTTTTGTTGTTGATTTGCTTTACTCTGAGCTCGAGGAGAAGCTGCACTCGTCGCGCTCCGCTCATCTGAATCAGATCCACTCATGACAACGTAGCGGCGCTGATTCAGTTGATGCGGGATTAACGACTCGCGAGAACTCACGAAGTCATCAACAACTCATGAGTCATCAAGGGCTCGTGAGTTCTCGAGTGAATCCCACGGTGTGCAGCTTCCAGGCTCTGAGTCTGCGGGTACGGGACGTCTCTCTGCTCACTCAGGCGCTTGAGTTGACTTGTGGAGTTGCTGTAACTTAAAAAAATTGTAAGTTATAAAGCTTTTGCAGCTAAGATGGCTAGGAATAGTAGAAGCTAATGTTGCAAGAGGTTTGTGTGTGCCGCTGTTATGTTAGATTGAATTGTAGTAGGACTCAACTGAACCGGGTTAATGATGCTAGAGACTCGTGATTCGTGAGTCAATTTAAAGACTCGGGTTAAAGATCCGAGTGAATCACAACTCGAACAGGTCTATTTCGGAGCATCAGAAAGAAGCGCAGGCATCTAGTGGCACCTAAATAAGGCACCGAAATCCGCGTTGCTATTTGGTCCGGTAGATAATGGTCGGCGATTTTTGTCGAAAAGCGACTAGTTTGCTGGTATGTACTACCAAAGCCGGTTGGGACTACTCTTTGGCCGGTGTGCCAGTTTAGCTGGTGATCCTGTTAACTGGTGATATTTGCATGAAATCAGTGAATATTCAATGTCATGGACAAAAAAAGTTAACAGACTACCTTCTCCATCATCTATACCACTACACTACACACTGCTGAAATAATGTTGTGATTTCTATCTATATATTGGACTTTTAGTCTACGTTAACACAGGTTAACATATGAGAGAAATATACGCCCATGTTAACTGGTGATATCACAATTTAAGATGGGCAAATGCAAGCCTGGAAACAGTAAAGTAGGTTCATCTTTGCCTCACATACCAAAAACTAACTGATGTACACCAAACGTGTATGACCCCACTTAACACTTTATTCCGTTTTGGGGGTAACAATAAAACATCAGTCATGCACAAACGTGATCATTTATCATTGTTAGTGTGGGCCATCTCATACGAAGAATGTGTAGGTCTATCTCAGCACAAACAGTCTCTTTCAACCTGGGCCACAAGTCAACTGATTATAGTTGTGTTTAATGTCATTAGACCCATATTAGGAATCTGAAACAGCAACATATGAATGTTATCAAACTCTCTCAGTACATCAAAGTTTTGTAATCATATATACATAATGACCATTTTGTGTCATCAAAGTAGGTCAACAAATGATGTGCGGGATAAATAAAAGTCAAACTGAGAAAATAAGCTTCATATGTTCTTCACATCAAACTTCACAAGACTTTTGCTGCAACTCACTTCATAACTTAACCGCGACTAAGATAACACTAAGTCGCCGGAGAGAAAACGAGGATCAGCACTTTCCTACAAAACATTAAATGGCCATAACAATATTGTATAGGCTACTATAAGACAAAAATCGCGATTCTGGGTCGACACAGACATACCCTAATATGGGTCTAATGAAATTAAACACAACTATAATAATTTTGAGAGTTTGTGCTGAGATAGGCCTTCACATTAATAACAGTGATAAATGATCACGTTTGTGCATGACTGATGTGTTTAATTTTTACCCCCAAAACGGAATAAAGTGTTAAGTGGGGTCATACACGTTTGTTGTACATCAGTTAGTTTTCGGTATGTGAGGCAAAGATGAACCTACTTTACTGTTTCCAGGCTTGCATTTGCCCATGTTAAATTGTGATATCAACAGTTATCATGGGCGTATATTTCTCTCATATGTTAACCTGTGTTAACGTAGACTAAAAGTCCAATATATAGATAGAAATCACAACATCATTTCAGCAGTGTGTAGTGGTATAGATGATGGAGAAGGTAGTCTGTTAACTTTTTTTGTCCATGACATCCAAGGTTCGAATCCCAGCTAGATCCGTGTGTTTCGTTACACATTACATTACACATAAATTGGTGATGTTTTCAGCGATATCCATTATTTGGTCTCACTTGCAAACACCTTGTGAAAATGTGAACCTCGAGGGGCGGAGGCAGAGCAGAACGCAGGGCAGGGCCTTGTTGAATATTCACTGATTTCATGCAAATATCACCAGTTAACAGGATCACCAGCTAAACTGGCACACCGGCTCCCAAGCAAGTGCAAACAAGTGTACAGCGTGCATGTTGTTTTGTTTCCGGTCTAGCTAGATCCGGTGTGGTGTTGTAGTTTTTCTAACATTACTAGTTGTTGCAACAGCATGTGAAAAAACTACAAAGTTTGCTGGGCCAAAAAGAACGTTAATCTCGCGATAAAAAAATTGACGCCATCAAATGGGTTTGCGTTTGACTGACAGCACTAATTAATTATATATATATATATATATATATATATATAGGAAACATCTACTGTATCTTATCTTATCAGTCTGCAACATTAGATTTCATACAATAGCCTTTAATGTAAAATGTAAAGCTTTTACAATTTATTTTATCCCCTTTTGACTTTCTGAACATGCTTTACTGTAAATGTACTGTACTAACTTAGCTTTAAATATGACAACTAGCTAAGAATCTATGTGCATCATTAAGCAGGCTTGAAACTGAAAGCAATCTTATCAATATATAGACATGCATTCACATATTTATGTTTGTGACGTTGCATTCACAAAGGATCTAACGGTACCTGAAAGAGCAGTAAGGAAGACGAGTCCACCAGTACCCTTCGCAAACCTCCTAAGCTGCATGAGACGTTTGGTTTCTGCCACCTGGGAAAGAGGTGCCGTCGTGGATAAAAAAAAAACATTTGCTCACACAGGTTAAACTGTTAAACTGTATTATGTTTGATGTAGACAGATATTATCAAAGGTGGTCTGTAGGCCAGACACTGCCTCTCTACCTTTTGTGCAGGCAGCAGCAGAGTGAGCCCTGTCCAGAGACTGGCGCAGTAAAGCAACAAGGCAGAACCAAGGTGAGCACTCAGACGATATTGGCTGACACGCGGAATGTCATGAGACTCAGGCTTCTCCTCCAGACCGCTTTTTACCATGTACCACCCCAAAAGGCCCTGGGATCACACACACACACACACACACACACACACACACACACACACACACACACACACACACACACACACACACACACACACACACACACACACACACACACACACACACACACACACACACACACACACACACACACACACACACACACACACACACACACACACACACACGACTAGCTTCACAATGCTAATCCTGACAAATAAAACAGTGCGCCGAGCACTAAGAGTGAGGTACAGTATGATACTCTCCTAACACCGTAGCTGTATCGAGTCTTACCTGGAAGAAAACAAATCCACAAAGCCCAAGCACTTTTCCCTTCATGGAGCGAGTGAAGTATCCTTTCCTCCAGAAGTAAATGGTAGGGAGGATGTATGCAAGTCCAACCAGCCTTCCCCACATACGATGACCCCACTCCATGTAGAAGATGAACTTAAACTCTGGCAGCGTCATGTCATGGTTCATTCTGGGAAAACATAATGACAACAGAAAATTCATCTTTCCAGTAAGGACCAACCCATACTTTTGTTTACTACATGTCACTAAGTGTATATATAGTTACGCAATTGTGAAAGCTGTGACCTGTTTGTGTTGGGTTTAGAAACACTGCTGATGTGACAAAACTGTCTACATGACTTTTAAAAATATTACAGACTTAAAGGTCCCATGGCATGAACATTTCACTTTATGAGGTTTTTTAACATGAGTATGTGTTCCCCCAGCCTGCCTATGGTCCCCCAGTGGCTAGAAATGGTGATAGGTGTAAACCGAGCCCTGGGTATCCTGCTCTGCCTTTGAGAAAATGAAAGCTCAGATGGGCTGATCTGGAATCTGCTCCTTATGAGGTCATAAGGAGCAAGGTTACCTCCCCTTTCTCTGCTTTGCCCGCCCAGAGAATTTGGCCCACCCATGAGAGAGAGACATCATGGCTTTCAAACAAGCAAAGTGGCAATTGGTCAAGGCCACACCCCCACCCTCTACCTTGCCCCCCCCTCTCCTCATCAATAGCTACAGACACAGAAATGGCACATCCTAAGGAAAGCTCATTGTAGGACTGGCTCTAGTGGCTGTAATTCTGCACCAAGGCTGAATTTCAGGAAAGAGACTTCAGATACAGTATTAGGGGACCACTAAGGCCTATATAAACGCATCCAAAGAGCACCATGTCATGGGACCTTTAAATTTAGTTGTTGTCAAGCATTAGCATTAGTGAATTAATAGACACGTCAAGCAAAATGATAGCAGGTTAAATACCTGTGTTTTAATTAATAGTGTTGGGGTGCTTTTAAAAGTGTGTCTTGATAAAATAAACAGAAAAGATGGGGCCTTACATTTTGAATTCAGGAAACTGTTGGTACTTGGAAAACTCAGCCTCCCACTCTGCTTGGGACTGAGGTGGCCTCATCTCTCTCACTAGATGCCAGTCAACCATGGAAAGCCCAGATTCTGTTAGCCTGATTGAAACAAATATGTATAGTAAGTACCTATCAACACCACTCCAATACAATGAGGACTGACACATTCACACCACTTTTAAGTAATTATACCTTGTGACACCACCCAAGACAATTGCCCCAACCACCAGCCCACTGCAGCCGAGTAACCAGCGTCCTACTATGCGATTTGTGGCAGCGTTGGGGACAGTAGCTGCTGCCGGGGTGGAGGAGGCCCCTGCCTCCGCTGTGAAAGTGCTCTGACCTCTCTTCACAAGCCATTGTCGTAGCTGTGGACTCCGCTGATGTTGTAAATAAAAAGGAGAAAACAGTCACATTTACCTTGCTAACAAAATAAATATTAAAATGCATTAGAGAGAAATCTTAATTCCACAGCATTCAATGATATATCAAAGAAAAGTGTTTGGTAAAGTTTGTTACATGACACACAAAAATGTCCCCTTACACAAAGCCAGGTCCGGTTTAGTTTGGAAGAACTTGACTGGCCTGCACAGAGCCCTGACTTGTACTTTACCCTGACCAACAACTTTAGGATGAACTGAAACTCAAATTCTTCACAGAAGAGTGGAGATTTTTAAAGCAGCATACCATGGTATTAGAAGGCAATACCAATCACATATGGGTGTAATATTCTGGTGTACATACTTTTGACCATATCACATATGACCATGACACTTCCTTTTTCTCCTGTCTAACTTCTACATTTACTGATGACCAGTCAAGAGATTCAGCAGATCTGGACAAAAGGATTGCAGGTGGGTTGGTTTGATGTCTCATGGTCGTTGAGGAAATGTAGTTATTGGACATTGCAACGTTATATTGAGTTGAAATTTATAATATTGATTCATTAATAAACTCTGTTTATTTTCTAGCTCTAACGTTAATTTGACAGTAACGTTAAACGCTGTTACATCGGGATGATGGGAGGTCAGTGAAGTAAGTAACGTTATCGTGTTGCAGTCATAGACTGTTAAAGTTGGTTGCAGTGCCTGACCTTTTCATGCTTAACATTAGCGCTACTCACACTGCTGTGTTGAAATCCCTTGCCGGCATTTCTGCAACCGCAAAAAATGGTTGTCCGTATTGAAGAGAGAAACATCTTTGAGCTCTAGCTAGTCTGGGATGGTCCTGCAGTGCTGTAGTAAAAGATGAAGGTAAAAGCTGTAACGTTAGCCGACTGTTACCATAGACAGTATGTTACACCACCACCATCGTTTCCTGTTACCTAACGTTACCAGTTCAACTTCGACCTCTGACGTCACAACAAATTGACAAGCACATATGGAATTTCAAAGACGGAAAACCGTTATCTTAATAAATACATGCATGCGGTAAACACGATACCCAACAGATACAATTGAAATATGTAATATTTTCTAAATGTTATTATCGAAAGACGGTTGGTGCATGTTTTATGTCTTAGCGTATCCCGCATGGGCGGTCACCCTCCTTCCTAATGGCCCAGTAGTACTGCAGGGCATAACGTGCATAACCAGTACACCGTTCATCCGCTAGACACTGTGTTTGAAATTCAACTATCCGGGAAACGCTTACCACTGTCGTGGCTGGCTCATGGGTGTATAAGTATGAGTGCTGGCTGGGTGAAGGGAGCCTAGCTGAAGTTAGTCACCTAAACAGCATGTACGCTACTGTCTTCATATCGTTTCCAATCGACTGATATGGTCCTATGAATCGATAGGAAGTGGATTGGACAGGTAGTTGTTTGTGGAAGTGAAAACATAGCTAAATGATTGTGGAAGTTTTACCTAGCTAACACATTCACAATTAATCTCTTTCTGGCGTGTCTGTCTTTCTGTCTCACTGTCCAGACTGTCAGGATGGCAGAGAGTTTTTTAATGGAGGCGTGTGTGGACTCCGTGGAGTCTGCTGTCAATGCTGAACGAGGAGGTTGGTAGCGTTACTGTGTTAGTGAACACTTGTTTTTTTTTACAGTTTTTGTCGATTGCTTACACGCGTGTTGCGGAAATGTGGCTCATTTTGTCAAAACTCTTCACACAAGCCAAATAAGACCCAACACTTGGAGATAAAGATCTCTTCTATGTGAAGATGAAACTGCAATGTTCAAAAAAAACTAAAATGTTCAAAATGGCATTTTTGCAACAAAATTATACACACATGCAGCACTTGAATTACTCTTTCAAAGCTGCAACAACACATGTATGTACTTTATACAAAACACTGCTCTAGTACTTTTGTATACTTTATCATACAGGCTTCTGTGAAAGATTGTTCCAGTACAAAACATCTACTTACATTTAAAGGAACGCAAAATGGAAAGGCTTCAGAATGTTTTTTATACATTTAAAGTTTTTCCCGTTGCAGGTTTTTACACAGAAAATACAAAGAAAAGTAGAATTACAGTACAGTAATCAATACAGTAGGTTACCAGACGTGTATAAAGTACTAGAGACCCATACTTGAGTAAAAGTACAAGTGCTCTATTAAAAAAAAGTGACTTGAGTAGACGTTGAAGTGCTCTTTAAGCAGTAGAAGTACTAAAGTATTCAAATTTTTTTCTACTTTTAGGGATTGCAAGTAGTAAAGTAAAAGTACAAGTATTGTGTTATTTAGTTAATATAAATTTTTATTATGTCAAAAGTTTGAATATCATATTGTTTATATAATTTTAAATGTTAAGCCTAAGGCTGTAACCAAAGGAATTAACAAATATTAAATGTATATTAAAAATAACAAATACTGAAATAAAATGTACAATTATCACACTGTGCAAGTAAAATGAACATCCTCTCTAGCACAGTAACGATTAAAGCCCCAAAGAACGTATCACACAGCTAGTAGTAGTAACGTGTGATGTGTACACTACTGTCTACGGATGTACAGGAAAGTTAGCAAGCTAGCAAAAAACAGATAAACTAGCAGCTTCACATCACAGGGTCAAACGGTTAACATTCAGTACTCCTTGCAGACAAACAACATAGCTTCATCTGCTGCAACAACAGCTAAATAGAGTACAAACTTACATCGTCTCTGACTTCTGAACGGGCAACTGTAATGAAAAGAAACACGACGAGATCTCAGGGATTTCTTACGTAAATTAAAAGTAATTAGCGTACGTAACTAACGTACACACACTGTAACCTACCGTCTTCGTTACTGAGGAATTCACAACAGTAACAGTAACGATGCAGCACATAAAAAATGTATCGGAGTAAAAGTATTTCATTCATTGAAAATATGTACTCAAGTAAAAGTGGAAGTAGGAGAAAAAAATATACTCCAGTAGAGTACAGATACAGCTTTTTAGTACTTAAGTAGAGTAGTGAAGTAGTTCTACTTTGTTACTATACAGCTATGTATGTTACTGTAAACAAAAAGGGTTTGGCCACATTGCCTCTTTCAGATCACAAGCAAAATTACCGGAAACACCATGTTATGGTATGATGAGACTATGGGGAAAGCTTAGGCAACATCAGGTCATTCATAGGTCACAAGGAGTATAGACAGCTGCGTGATAAAGGAATGTTTTGTTTTAGGACTGTCTCATTTTGGAGGTCGCTGGGCCTGCCACACTTTTGCCTACGTCAGACATGTTTGCAAGAGTTTTCAATCTTGAACAGAGTTCCTAATGTAAGAAACAGTGTGTAGTGTTTTGCAAGAAGTGTGTTGCAGAATTGCAAACAAAACGCAAAGCAGAAAACTGGTTTGTACTTTTGGTGCCTTTGTTTAAGGCATGGTTACAAAAAGTTTAGGTTTTGATGCTTTTGTCTAAGCGTTCACTTTCAGTGTGTAAGCAATCGGCAAAAACTGTAAACCCACCATGACCTACTTGCTCTAGAGGTAGTAATACAGCCAATTGTAGGTTGAAAATGTTGCCGTCAATCAGACCATTTAAGTAGTAATTAATTGGCATGCAGTGTTATTATATTTTTCAAAGATCACAGACCATAAAGGGAACATAGGTGCAGTCTGAGCGTTTTTTTCTGCTGACAGGTGCAGGTCGACTTGAACTGTGTTCTAGTCTTCTGGAGGGAGGACTCACTCCCAGTCAAGGTGGATCAGTTTATTTCTGTACAAATATTCATACACAACCCTAAACTCTTGAGTATCTGCTGAGACCATCAACAAGAACACACAATCACATATGCCACCATTTTTGTTTTGCCACAGGTCTGTTGCAGGTTGTGAAGCAGAATGTCAAAATTCCTGTCTATGTGATGATAAGGCCTCGTGGGGGGGACTTCCTGTACTCAGACCAGGAAGTGGAGGTGATGAGGAAGGACATAGAGCTGATGAAGAGCCACGGGGCCGACGGACTAGTGCTGGGAGCCCTGACAGAGGATGGACAGGTGGATGCGGAGCTCTGTATGGAGTTACTGGGTATTGTCTGCCTGTTTACTTGAACATATCTGTATGGGCCTACAAGGCACTATTTAAAAAAAAAAATAAAAATAAAAAAAATAACTCAACAAAGATGCTCCCTTAACAGAGCATGATGTACAGTTCTACACAAGATCCCGTTTACATAACAGAAAGGTACTCTGTCTTAGCTGCCATGTTCTTTCTTTAAATCTTGCCAGAACAAAAACATCCTCACTAAAATGCCTTTTCAAAATATTACCTTCACACTAGTCGATATCCACGACGTTCCACTTCCAGGATTGCTCTGGATTTCACTAATTTAGGTCGGATATCCGTTGCCTTGGGCTTCCTTTTGTGTTGGCATTTTAAAGTCTCGGGTCGATTTATGACGACTATGGTTAACCTTTTCTCAGATCTCTGCAGTGTGAATCCAGACAGCTAGCTAGACTATCTGTCCAATCTGAGTTTTCTGTTGCACAACTAAAACAACTTTTGAATGTACACATGTTCCACCTTCCCGAGGCTATTTTGCAGAGGCGCCGTTGCTCCGTACAGCACCAAGCCGATAGTGATTTGTTTAAAAAAATGCCAATAAACCAGAGCACATCTTTCTCCCATCCCAAAATGCTGTGTGGACTAGCCAGATCCTCCTCCGCAGCGTTGTGGAGGAAGGTCTGGCAATGCGAGACTACCTTCACACAAACAAAACAAATCAGCATTCCTTTTTCAAATTGTTTTAATATTGGACTCCTTAGAGCATTAAACATGTGGCAATATATACAAAAAATATTGGATATACAAAATAAAATTCATCCTCAGCATCACCTGTTGATATTTGGATGGATGTATTCCATTTAGCTGTTCCAGTTGTAGGTGTATTACTTATATGTCCTACTGGAACCCTTAAATTGAATTTAGACATTAACGTTATACGTAACACCTGCGCTTTTTCTGCAATGACAACTTAAAGTGTTTGCCCCTTAATTACCAGGGCAAAGGTACACAAGGACCTTTTGCCCTTTCTCTATATATTATATGTATGTATAATATACAGCATATGTTCTATGAAATAGTCTTTGATTTATTCCAGATGTCATCCTCCTGTTTTTTTATTTATTTTTTTATATTTCATAAATTTGCTTAAATATTTCAAAAATACACTGCGATTTTTTTCCTGAAATAAAATGCTAGTCAGAGAGAAAAAATATTGTAGCAATAATCCATAACAAAGAAAATTGTGTTGGCAGTGACTCACAGTAAAAAGTAAAGTAAATGTCTTATTGAGGATGCTGCACTGAATAAACAACTAGCCATAGAAAGCATGTAGGCACACAAAAAGAGAAACAAATATTCAGAATGTGCAACACTTTTATTACTTTTACTTTGTTTGGGGTTTTGTATTGTTCCATGTATTTTTCTGATTGTCACCTTTTGCTCACTAGCTGCTGCTCGACCTTTGCCCATCACCTTCCACCGAGGTAACATTCTTCTCCCTTCAATCAGTTGTAGACTTAAAGCTTTTGAAAATGTCATGCAGCTGCTAGCAACTAGATTACAAAAGATATCACAAAGCCGTAAAGCCCTTTTTAGAGTGATTTCATCGAGCCTCTAAAGACTTTTGAACTCATTTTATGAAACTTATATTGCTCCTACTGCAGCTTTTGACATGGTTAATGACCCAGTGGTTGCTCTGGAGACACTGATATCATTAGGGTTCCAGCGTCTGTTGACAAGTGGCTGTGACAATTCTGCTTTGGAGGGACTCCCTCTCATTAAACGGCTTATTGAACAAGTATGTATAAATTAAATGTACACATACATGTTTGCATGCAAGCATATGAAGATGGCAGGGCTATTTATCTCTTTTGCGAAGTCATTGTAGGTGAGCAGCTTATGTCTCTCCCTTACTACCATTCTTATATCCTACTCTCCACCTTTTCTTCCACTCAACAGGCTAAAGGGAGAATTGCCATCATGCCAGGTTAGTATTTTTACTTTTCTCTTGTAAAATGTATAACTATGTTTTTATTTTTATTTTTTATTTATAAAAAAACTGTTTGATACAGGAGGGGGTATTAATGAGAGGAACCTGCAGAGAATTTTAGAGGGGTCGGGAGCTGAAGAGTTTCACTGCTCAGCCCGCTCCAGTAGGGATTCTGCCATGAAGTTCAGGTATGTATGATTTTTCCCATGCTTGCATATATTACAAGATTTCAAGGGAATAAAAATAAAATAATGAACTATTTGTGTTGTTGCTGTCTGTCTAATATTGTTTCCATGTGTAGGAACACCTGTGTGACGATGGGAGCTACTTTCTCAGCACCTGAGTACGGCCTGAAGGTGACAGATGTGAGAAAGGTCCGCACTCTTAATGCAATAGCCAGAAATACCATGTAAATGGGTACTGGACAGTCATGACAGACAACAAAACAGATACCTCAAAAGCGATCCTAAGTAATTATACTGGTATGTCAAAAAACATTTTTTTTCTTTATCACTGATCAAACAGTCCTTGTAAAGTTAGAGCTCAGGGAAAGCCCTGCAACCTTCTGGGATATGCAGTTAAAGTATATCACATTGGCGAGTGATTCATAATTTACATTTATTATTGTACACATGTATGGGCTGTGTAATAAAATACACAATACCAATTTTGAAATTCTTGTTTTTCGGTATGTTTTATTATTGCCATATAGTTGACCGCCTGTATATTTATTTACAGCACTCCAAATTCACAGTGAAAAATAACGTAAAGTTGTGGCCTCCTGTACTTTATTTTTAACAAGGACAAAAAACATTGTTCAGTTTGCTCAGAATTCAATTAAAGCCCAAAACATTAAACAATTCAGTGCACTTTTGTCCAATGTTGTCAAATGTTACAAATGCTACAATTAAAGGTCCCATGACATGGTGCTCTTTGAATGCTTTTATATAGACCTTAGTGGTCCCCTAATACTGTATCTGAAGTCTCTTTCCCAAAATTCAGCCTTGGTGCAGAATTACAGCCACTAGAGCCAGTTCCACAATGAGCTTTTCTTAGTATGTGCCATGTGTCTGTAGCTATTGAAGAGGAGAGGGGGGAGGGAAGTGGGTGTGTGCCCTTGACCAACTGCCACTTTGCTCGTTTGAAAGCCATGATGTCTCTCTCTCATGGGTGGGCCAAATTCTCTGGGCGGGCAAAGCCGAGAAAGGGGAGGTAACCTTGCTCCTTATGACCTCATAAGGAGCAAGATTCCAGATCGGCCCATCTGAGCTTTCATTTTCTCAAAGACAGAGCAGGATACCCAGGGCTCGGTTTACACCTATCACCATTTCTAGCCACTGGGGGACCATAGGCAGGCTGAGGGAACTCATATTAATGTTAAAAAGCCTCATAAAGTGAAATTTTCATGCCATCGGACCTTTTAAAACCAGTCTCTTATTAATTTCATCTTTAATGCATCATTCATTTACATTAGTTTTAATTGTTGTTAATGTGGTTTAAGAGGTTGGAGAGTCATGTTACTATCTTCACTAATATCCAACCAGGCTGTACTGAAGTGACAAATTTGAGTCCATGAACCTGTGATTTCTTTCAACAAGTGGGCGGATAAATAGAGAGGTAAAGTCCCCTTCCGGTGGACCATGGGACCTTATTTCGAGAGAAAAAAGCGTGTACGTATGAATGGCGAGAGACAATTAATTACTTAATCCTGTTTGAATCGAGCAATGAATTGCACATTTGATGTTCGTCAATTTAAAAGATAATTTTGCAAGTCAAGTAAGTCTCAGTTAGTCGTAGTTGAAGTATAAGACTGTGAAAATTCTTAATCGGAACACACCCAAAGACGCATAAGGGACGTCTCGTTGAAGCTAGGATGCATGTGGGTTTCGTACAGGGATGTAACGTTACTCCCACAAGCATAAGTCGTGCTCATTCTTTCGCTTCCTGGCTGATAAAAAGACACTTTATAATTGTAATAGCATTCCAATGCACATTGATGTATTAGGCATTTATTATTCAGGTAACCCCTGGACTCAGAGTGACTCAGGTATGATGCGAAATACATGTAACAAATGTAAACAGGGGACTGGTGGTAGGGGAAGGGTCAAGATAATGTTAAAAAATGGGGCCGACAACGCCACCTAGGTGTTTTAACCATCTTTCGATCGGGGGAAGAGCAGTTAAAAACCTGGAAAAGGTGTGTAAAAGGAATTGGGAGTGAAATTGATAAAAAGGAACAACAATGGTCATTATCAAAACTAGAATAACAATTTAAAACTACAAACAAAACATTTTTGTTGTATAAATTTGGAGATTTTTCAAAGTAAAATGACATACCTCTACTGTAAAATTACCTAAAATCTGAAACTGGAGGGGCTATAAAAAAGATTTTGCTCTATAATTCCAAACAATGACTGATATATTTAAGTTAATGACATCTCTAACTACACCTATGCTGAAAAACAATTTTACTCTTTAAATCTGGAGGTTTTACGAAGTAAAAGTCCCACATGTATACTGTAAAAGGACTTCAAATCGGAACTTGAGGTGCTATAAAAGACTTTGGTCCATAATTCCAGACAATGACTGATATATTTGAGTGGAGGACATCTTTGAATACACTTATAATGAAATTTTTTTTTTTTTTTTACTCTAGCTATGAATTTAACGTTTTTTCTAAGTAAAATCCTATACCTCCACCGTAACATGACCTCAAATCTGAAAATTGGAGCGCCTATAAAAACGACTTTGCTCCATAATCCCAGACGATGACTGATATATTTGAGTTCAGGACATCTCTTACTACACCTAAACTGGAAATCTAAACCCATTTTATTTCTATGGTCTAGCCCCACCTAGTGAAAAAGTCACGCCACGCCTGTTCGTGCAACTGACTGATGTGCTGTGCCTTGTTAAAATAAATAGGTCTAAGATAGAAAACACTGGATTGGATCTATTTCTAAATAAATATTCTAGACCTTTTACTTCCATTCCAGCTAAAAACATGTATGTGAAATAAGTCAATATAATTTGCTTGTATCATTTTTATGGTTCGACACTCACATGCCAATTAAATGTAGTGATGCCTTATGCAGTAGCCAGCTTTTTTGATCAATTTTTTTCGGAATGGCCTTTGTGTGTTGTGAAGCCATTTAGGGCAATAGAAACCCTTATATGCAGAACCATGTGAGCTCTGGCTGTTATCTTTTTTAGTTTGATTTGTTTTTTGCCACGTGTTGTCCCATGATCCTATTGAAGACCCAGGCTCCAGGGCCACGGTTCGCCACAGATTCTTAGGGCATTAAAACTATGTGCTATAAACTTTGTAGCCCTGTTAACATGTTACTATACAGCATAACATAAGACACACTCTGAATAACCTTTAACCCCGTTCAGGTGTCATCCTGGGGTTGTGGATGTTTCAAGAAGCAAGAGTACTGGTTCATCTGGATGACTAAGACAAACTCTAACTTGGACTGGAACATTGTTCAGGGTTTAATTAAGCAAAGTTATCCAGTTACTTCACTAAACCTACTTTAAAAAGCATTGGTTAGGTATAGTAGCATATTGTTGTATTGAGTCTTCTATCTTTCAAGTCTTCACTACAAATGTATGATAGCATTGTTTTTTTAATTTGAATGATGAACTGTCTCTGATGGGATTTGTCTTGGTCACATGATTTCATGAATTAGTCTTATTCTCTACAAAATGCATGTAACATATACGCCTATTCACATTAGAATTTTTTTTTTAAATATTTATTAAAACATTACTGAGTATATGCATTGTTTGTGTCTCTTTAAGGTATGTATCCACTATTGGGGTATGTTCAGAGAGCAAACGCAAGCACAGAGTTGGGTGTTTAATATTTAAGTTGTAAGCTTATATATGCACAGAGGCTTTGCCTAATTTACGAATGGTGGGTTGCAGCTAATGATTATTTTTACATTAATCATTCAGTCTATAAAAATGTCTGAAATTAGTAAAAAAAAAAAGAAAGGTTTCCAATTCTCAGAGCCTAAGGTGGCATATCCAAATTGCTTGTTTGCTTAGGCCAACAGTCTAAAGATATTTAGTTTCTATCATTAGAAAATGGGCAAATATTACATTTGTGAAACTGAAACCAGTTAAAAAATTATAATCAGTTAACCAGTTATTTACAATTGTTGCCAGTCAATTTCTTTTTTGTTGATCTACTACTTGTTTAAATGACCAAGCATTTTATCTTTAAGAAATATTTATTTTTGTCATCTTGTAAAATACAAAATGTTTCCACCCTAACTACCCTTTGCCCTACCCCCCTGTCGAAGCGGTGTTCCGTGTTTGCCTTCCCCCCTCAACATAACTTCTCCTAGCTTTAGCTGAAGACCCTGTTAATAAAGTAACCACACTTTACTATTACTATTCTATTACTGACAAGAGGGCTAATTTTTATAGAAAGTCATGGATAGCATAGTTGTAAATTCAAATTTAAGTGACCATGCTCTTTGATTATGTACTGTAGTTGTCATCACGTGTCACATAGCTGTCCTTGGGGGTTGTACACACAATGAGTCAGCCAGATTACGATCATGTTATCAAACATAATTATTAACCCATCACACAGTCAGAGTAATCTATTTTAATATCATCACATATTCTTTCACACTAACAAAGGTTGTATTTGCAGCAATGTAAATTAAATACTTTACTACACCACAAGTCTGACTGTGTCATGCTGACCTATTCATTTCACTCTATTGCCATTTAAGTACCTTTATTCACAATGTCAGCCCTTTTCTTTTTTATCCAAGTTATTTATCAGTTTTGTTTTTGTTATAGTTGTTTGTTAGAAATTGAAAGCATAAAGCTGAAAAGATGGGACGTTTTTTAGATCTTGATTTATGAGGCTGGATGACACAAATACATTGATCATAACTTCAACAAAACAACTGTTGATTCATTTTCATCTAATTTCTGTGATGTGTGTTCATCTTCCTCTTTTCACGCAGACAGACTCATGACACAGACACATCCAGTCCAACAGCAATCCTCTTTGTTTCTGTGGTTTGTGTTGAACTGGTGTCTGGTAGCAATTTACCTCTGTAGTGGTCTTTTGAAGAAAAATAGCCCAACGTCAGCATGGCACATAGAGAAACCCCAGCGCTTTTGCACAGTAGCACAACAATTTTCTTTTCGGTCATGTACTGTACTGTAGCTGTTTGAATGCATGATTGCCTAAAACTTATCTGATGTGACTTGAAAATGGGTGTCTGTCCAGAAAAATTGAAGGCATGCAGAGTAGAAGTAAAACATAACAGGAAAAGGAGTCTAAGCCCACTCCCTCCCCTTTCCTAAACACATTCCCAATTTTGGTGGGCCGTCCCCTTAACAGGAGGGAAAGCAACACAGGAATATTTATGCAAGTCCCTCTGTCTCTCCCTTTTTTCTGTTATGCAGCCATCTACCTGAATTGTACTTTAGACACATTGCGTGTTGACCGTCTGTGGGCTGGTGCAAGGCAGGGCTCTCTGAATGACTTTTACTACAGCTGTTGATATTTTTTCATTCACCCATCAAGAGGACTGTATGTGTGTGCTTCTTGTAGACATCAAACGACTTACAGAGGACTGCTAGAGGACGGCCTAAGATCTGCCTAAAAAGAAAGAAATCAAGACACACAGTTAAACATTAACCTGTCTGTTATTTACATAAATCCAGCACATCTGTGGCATACTTTGCCTTGTCTAGGCACAAGGAGGCTGCAAAGTTTGATTTCTGCTTAAAAGCCTCATGGCTCAAAGTCCCTCAGAGTCACGTCCTGCAATTGTCTCTGGAGAGTGGGTGGACGAGGGGGGAAAAAGAGCATAAAAGTAAAGCTCTGCAGCAGAAGGCGAGAGGCGTCTGGTTGCCTAGTCATCTGAAGGTGACTGAAGCCCTCAGTGTGGACCATGTGTGCTGCAGCTTTGGAGGAATACTGCGGGTCCATCTTCTGGGTGAGTTCAACAGCTAGGGTTAATGTAGCTGAAGGGAGACACTAGAGTGGGGGTTGGGAAAAAAGGCTTCAGTGTGGCCTCAAGTTGACACTTTATATGAAAAATACTCAATAACTTGTAAAAGGTTTGATGCAAACACATATGATCAATGACGTATACAGCAAATCCACTTAAATGTAACTAGAGCATTACAGAGGATGGACACAATAACACCTACTTTAATATAATACAATATCTCTGTGATAAGTACAAACTTTCTTTTTTTCCTGTCAGATATGTTGACATTCTTTTAAAGTTTAAAGTTTTTTCTGTTTGTTTTATATTTTTTATTACAGAGGATGGACACAATAACACCTGTATACTTTAATATAACACAATATCTCTGTGCTAAGTACAAACTTTCTTTTTTCCTGTCAGATAGTATGTTGACATATTCTTTTAAAGTTTAAAGTTTATGTTCATTTTGTGTTTACTATGCTAGAGCACTATGCTTCTTATTCATAAAGTTTGTAATATTGCAGGACTGATAAATATGATTGTTATGTTATACAAGTGCTCATGTTATTGTGTCAATCTCTTCAGTATGTGAAAAAAACAAACATGTTAAGTTCACACAATGTGATGAGAGAATAGTTACTTTCATCTGAAACCATTTTATGGGTTTTCAACCCTGTACACAGTGAGCTCAGTGAACATGTGACTGGCCAATTAAGTAGGACATGACTCAGCATGTCCGTCAAATGCAGCACATTCTTGCTATAACTCTGATAATTGTAAAAAAAATAAATAACAAAAAGCACTTGAAAAGTTGGGGAAAGTTCTACACACTCTGGTTTCAGCTTCTCAGATAGGAGGATTTGCTGCACTTCTTACATCATCTTAGACTGAATATCTTTGGGTTTGGAGTTTTTGTCAGAAAAAAAGACATTTGAAGACATTACCTTGGGCTCTGGGAAGTGTTTTGACATTTTATAGACTAAACATTTAATCAATAATAGGTATATTTGTTCTAGCCTGACAAAGTTTATTTCAATCATGGGGAAATGTATGTAATAATCCATTTATCTGATAAAGCACCCACATAATTATTGCACAGGGTAAAATACCTTTACCCTAATAAACACATGGCGTCCAGAAAAGTAGGATTCTCGTTATAACAGGTTGCCCGTACAGCATATGGCAAAAGTGCTTTGATTGCTATTAAAAATGATAATGATTTAAAACAGCTTTTACACACCACACTTTCTGTATTGTCTCGGGGTCTTTTGTTCATAAATACATTAAACCTCTCAGTGTTCAGGTCCTTTCACTCCATATTTCTGCCAGTACATTAGCACCCATCTCTCCATATTTAGCTCTCTTGTCCAGAAGTGCAGAGTGCACATGCTGCTACAGCTATAAGCAGGGACTTAGGGTTTAATCAAATATGAATCACTGCTTGATTATATTTCTAATCAGGGAGGTGTTGGGTGTCACTGCGTTGTAGTGAGCTCCAGGGGTACACGGATGGGAGGGTGTTTGTGTTTGCCTTTCTCTGAGATTAGGAGGGCTCTGGCATTCAGTGATGAGTCATATATGTGTGATGTACTGTATGTGTGTTTGTGTGTGCACCTCAGAATGCTTCATATCTGAATAGAGAAGACCCAGACCTCCCAGTATGTGTAGAGCAGACGGTGCTGGTCTGGATCCCCCTGGGGTTCCTGTGGCTCTGTGCCCCGCAACACCTGCTGGTTCTCTGCAAGAGGTCACAAGTGAACACAAAACACCTGTCCAAGCTCTACCTCTGCAAACAGGTAATGTACAAAGAAAGAAACAGTGTTCCAGTCATAATGTAATGATTATTTTTAAAGTACCCCAGGATTAAGAAATCTTGGTCCAAGGGGTCAAAGAGACACTTCCTTTCTCAGTAGGGTATTTGGAATTTTTTATTTAAAGTTCCCATATTGTAAAAAGTGAGATTTCCATGTCTTTTTTTATAATAAAAAGGTCAAGGTGCTGTATAAATACTTTGAAAGTATCATAACGCTCAATCAACAGAGAAATGCACATAGCCCCTATTCAGAAACGGTGCCTTTAAAGGAACACGGCGACTTATTGGGACTTTAGCTTATTCACCGTATCCCCCAGAGTTAGATAAGTCCATACATACCCTTCTCATCTCCGTGCGTGTCGTAACTCTGTCTGGCGCACCCACCACTAGCCTTGCTTAGCACAGATCCTGGAGGTAACCGGCTCCATCTAGCCTACTGCTCCCAATAAGTGACAAAATAACACTGTATGCAAACTGGGAACTATATTCTCAGAAGGCAAAGCACTGCTACTTCTGCTACTTGGGCAGATTGATTTGCTCGCAGCACACAAGAAGCGCCGTGGTGAGGAGCAGAGAGTAACAATGGTGCTTTTCAGGTGTTGTGCTAATCACTCCGCCCAAGTAGCAGTGCTTCGCCTTCTGAGAATATAGTTCCCTGTTTGTATACGGTTAGAAGATGTTCTGTGTCTCATGTGACCTTGTTATTTGTACACGCTGTGACTATACAAATCACAACATGTAAATAGGTAAATGTTGGCAATATTTTGTCACTTATTGGGAGCAGTAGGCTAGTTGGAGCCGGTGACCTCCAGGGTCTGTGCTAAACCAGGCTAGCGGTGGGTGCGTCAGACAGAGTTACGACACGCACAGAGATGAGAAGGGTATGTATGGTCTTATCTAACTCTGGGGGATACGGTGAATAAGTTAAAGTCCCATAATTCGGCGTGTTCGTTTAAACGAGCCGTCAGGACTTCTGTACGGATGTGATGTCACAACTCTACTATATATAGGTAAAAAGTGCTGCTACAGTGCCGTTACAGTCATTCCCCTGCTGCAATGACGATGCAGAGACTCCAAGAGCACAGATGTGGTAGACTCGGAAATGCTGACCAAGCAGTGCAGACTGGGCTTAAAAAGATAGGCGCTAAAACTCCCTATTTCAGACAGAGGGTGAATACAGGTATATTCACATAGACAGTATGAAAAAAAAAAAAAGTTGAACATTAAAGCATGCGAACATGTTCTAGTAGAATTTCATACAAATACAAGTATGAACCTGAAAATTAGTATAATATGGGATCTCCTCCAGGCATGTTTTGTTTTTTGGTTATATAGCAATACTCGCTTGTCGCTGGTATGGTTTTTCTGATTTTTTTTACATAGTAATTCATTCAATTTATCTGCCAGTTTTGTCTGTCTTCTCTCCCCTCAGATTGTGGTGTCTCTGTTGTTCCTTATGGCCATAGCAGCCCTGGCAGTCACGTTAGGAGAGGATTATGGTCCAAGCAACCACCCACCTTCAACAGAAAAAAATCCTGGTGTATACTACGCAAACCCCGTCCTGTATGCAGTCACATGGGTAAATATAACAGGTTTTGTATTGATTTATTTGCATTGGTGTTTAGGATTGGAAAGATGATGTGTTTTTTATGTCTTCTTTGTCAGATCCTTCTGCTGTTGTGCCAAGAAGGACTGAGGCGGAGGAAAGGATCAGTAGACTCGGCTACTCTCTTTATCTTCTGGTTGCTCCTTGTTCTGTGCGATGTCTTCCCTTTTCAGAGCCTCCTACGAAAAGCACTCAGACTGGTATGAGCAGAGACAATAGATCAAGTTGGGAGCAAGGCATTGGGCTAAAACTTAAAACGGGCATCAGTCATTAATCAGGCAGAAGGCAATCACTTGATTGATTTGATGTATTTCAGCTCTCTGTATTCATCAGTAATGCACCATTCACTGTTGCACCCCCTTCACTCTTAAACATCTTTGATACACAAATTTCTGACCAACAGGGAGAAATCAGTGATATCCCTCGTTTCTGCCTTTTCTACATTTCCTTTGGTTTGGAATTTATTGCACTTATTCTCTCTGCTGTGGCTGATGTCCCTCCAGAAGCCGAGGAGCTTGTAAAAAAGGTACCAATGCACCCAGATTGAGCCATTTATTTGTTGTTGTTTTTTTTAGCTGTGAATGTAATCCATCTATGTGCTTTTAATGTTTTTTTACCACAGAATCCCGAGACAGGTGCAGCATTTCTGAGCAGAATCACCTTCAACTGGTTTAACAGGTAAATTAAAAGTTGCTGCGGTAAGAATCCAAGCAAACTCCCACATATGTACACCTAAACGTCCAACTTCTCCTTGTTTCTTCAGTATGGTGGTGAAGGGGTACAAGCAGCCCCTTGTTCAGGAGGACATGTGGGAGCTGAGTGAGGCAGACAGCACTGCTGACATCAACCAGCGATTTCAGTATTTCATGCAGTCGGAGTTGGGTGCGGCTCGGGTACGGCTCCAAAAAAAGTTGAAGAAAAAACGGGATGAGAACAGAGACAAAGCCCAGGAAGAGGCCTTTCAAAATGGCCTCTCCAACAGTCTGGCGAAAGGTGTCAGTCATGATGTGCTGATGGTAAGAGTGTGCAGAGAGAAACACTTAACACCCTTGCAGTACATTCTTTTGCACTCAAAATGGATTTTATTTTAGTACTGTCTGTCATTGATTCTCTGTCAATGTTCAAATTATATCTTTCTTTAGGAGGAAAAGGGAAATAAAGAAGATGAAAAGAAGAAGAAGAAAAAGGACAAAAAGAAGGAGAAAAATGAACATCCCAATTCATGGCTGATTTACACCATTTACAAGACCTTTAAATGGATTCTGATTGAATCTGCCTTCTTCAAACTTTTGCAGGACCTTCTGGCTTTTGCCAGTCCACAACTCCTAAAGTGAGTCAGGTTTTTAATGAAACTGTCTCTCAGGCACAGAGATATGTTCCCTGATTTCCTGCAGTTTTCTTGTAAGCAGCTAAGCAGCTATTTATTGATTGGGATTTGAAATGATTTCATTCCTCCCTAAACAACATAGACAGAACACAAATCCTTAATCTTCTTGGTCACAACAGAGTTATACTGTTACTGTTTACTGCTGTTAACTCTGTCAGCAATTATTAACTCTGGGTCAATAAACTCTCTATTCTACACAGATGGTTGAACTTTAAAACGAAGAAGGCTATATAGGAAACTTAGTATAAGATTTAAGAATTATGGAGTACACGATTGAATTAAATTATTTAAAGTGCTCATATTATGCTTTTTGGCTTTTTCCTTTCCTTTATTGTGTTATATATATTTTTGTGCACGCACAAAGTGAAAAAGCCCAAAGTCCACCCCAAAGGGTCTCCAACAGAAAACACTGTTCATAAACTGCTCCAAACAGCTCTGTTGTAGTTCAGCCTTTACTTCCGGGATGAACGTGCGTCACTTTGTAACACGTTATAATGCTCGCCTAGCTACTAGCGTGGCACGGCCTCACACTCATACATACATGCTTCTGACTAGCTAGTAGTCCTTACCTAGGTACTGCGCATGTGTGACTCCCAACAAAGATGGAACAGAAGCTAAAACAGAGAGCTCAACACACAGGGTGAAAAGAAGAGCTGCAGCAATGTGCAGTACAATAAAAATATTGTTTTTTGAAAATTAAACCATGTAAATCTATTCTGATATAACCTCTAAATACAATTATGAACCTGAAAATTAGCATAATATGAGCACTTTAAAGTCTGTTCTCCACAGATTAAGCATTACACTACGGATAACACTAGGGTCTGACATGGGAGGGCAAATGGTGAGGGATAAAGTAAAGGATTCAAAATTAAGGAAATTATAACGTTACATGATTGAAAACTGCCACTAGATGCTTGAAATATCACCGTAGCATGTGTTGAGCTGCCCCATTAACTAAACTTTTTTACCATTTTAGATTGATGATCTCTTTCACTCAGGACAAATCCAGGTTTGTTTGGGAAGGGTATGTGTATGCAGTGCTGCTGCTAGTGGTGGCCATTCTGCAGTCTCTGTTCCTGCAGCAGTACTTCCAGCGTTGCTTTGTGCTGGGGATGAAGGTTCGCACCGCCATCGTAGCTGCTGTGTACAAAAAGGTAACAACACAAGTGAAAGTACGATGACATTTACTTCAGACTCCTTGATACAGTTACAAAAAGGAAATTAATTGCCATGCCACATCATATCAGCATCATAAGAAATTACCACATGTAGTTTTCAACATCATCCAAGAGACATTCACTTTCAATCACTTTCATCAATACATGTAATGACCACCTACTGGTCAATGAAATGATGAAAATAAATTATTCTCTGTGTGAACTCCATACCTTGTATCCTACCATAGCAAATTCCTGAGCTAGCCAAAATTTCGTAAATAGATAGTTTCTATTATTAATGTACCCTGTTTTAAATTGTTTTGTGCGTCTAAGAGCCTCCTGCTGCTGTGTTCATTAACAACATCATACATACTCCCTCTCTCCAAGGCACTGAAGGTGTCTAATGACACTCGTAAAGAGTCTACAGTTGGCGAAACCGTGAACCTGATGTCAGCAGACGCCCAGCGCTTCAACGATGTGACCAACTTCATCCACCTGCTGTGGTCCTGCCCTCTTCAGATCATGCTGTCCATTGTTTTCCTGTGGATTGAGTTAGGACCTTCTGTGTTGGCAGGACTGGCAGTCATGGTGCTGATGGTGCCGATCAATGGACTGCTAGCCACCAAGGCCAGAAAATTCCAGGTCAACCGAAATGCACACATACAGGATAATTTTACCCCTTTAGAACAGTGCACTGTATATACCAACAATAATAGATTGAATTTTTGTTTAAAATTTAAAATATAGCCTGAAATACTTATTGTGTCTTTAAAACATGAGTAACAAATAATATTAAATGGTAACAACAATGACATTAGAAATATGGTGCACTAAAAAGTAACACAATACACCAGGATTTATTTTTATACAACGGTTAAGGGCTGATATCTTAGTAATCCCCTGGTTCAACAAAGTGCAAACACACACAAAAAAGGATTGTTATTAACATACATTTTAACATTTGTGATAAGTTTGTTTGGGCCACAGGGCTTCAGGTTGCTTTGTGTAAACCTGCAACTGTTCTTCATTGCATATTTTAGTCTTTGTTAAAATTCATTCCAGGTAACATTTTTTACTTGGCCCTGTACTATGAGCTCTTATATTACGGTATACAGTTCCCATGATTCCAGTGGACTTGCTGTGCTGAAATGCTTTGCTTTATTTAAACAGCATTAGAGTGAAGCTTCTTCAGCTCATGACTCTTTATTATACTGATTAGTTAAGGCTAGAGTGGATAGAATGCAAAGTAGTCTGGATCACAGAAGTACATTTCCATGATAAAGTGGCTCTTGTTGTTTTCCTGTCACTGCTGAAAAGATTTTTTTTTTTTTTAAATTGAATTGTGACCTTAAAATCGAAAGACAAATCGAATCGTGACACATCTACAAACAACCCTATCTCCTGTCCAAGAATGTGTAGCCAGATCTTATTCCACAGCGCTGTGGAGATAGGTCTGGCAATGCAAGACTAAATGCAAAGAAACGCCAGAATTTTAAGTAGAATCCTCTACCGGCAGCTCTCCCTCTCCCCTCTCTGTTTGCATGTGCAATGCAGCCAATAGGAATGCTCACTATTTCTGATATGACCTGCGATTGGCCAAAGTCTCCTATCACGTCTGGATTTTCGAAATCCCTGAAAACAGAGCCAAGAGGATGTGCAGCAGCCATTTTCTCTCAGACCACTTTTATTACAATATGCTGAAGGATTATTATAGAATTTTTGACCAACGACGCCAAAAATAAAGGGCCTACCATAGCTTTCAATAGAGTAACAGAGAAAATGTAGCAATCTTTATTCCCTGCCTGCGCAAGAGCAAAATCAATATTAAATCGACGTTTTGAAAGTTCTAAATGAAAAAATTAAAAGAACAACCAATTTTGTGGGCTGCAACTCTAATCTCTACTTTCAGCCAAACAACCACATAATCACTATTCAAGAAACTTAGTTTGTCTTTAACAAAAGCTATGACTTTCGCCTTTTTAGCAAGCACACAGCACAAGTGCTAAACCAACTTCGATAGGATAATTTAAAGCAGTCATCAAATGGGCACACCACATAGATACATTGTTTTCTTGGGTGGCAGAAGAATACCCATGCTTTATAATTACATGTCAAAGATGTTTTCAGAAAAATGCAAGGCAGCTTTGTATAATGCTATGTAACGCTACAAATTACCAGGCTGCATTATTATTATTATTAGTACATGAGCTACATTTTCTTGCTGATTTTCATTTATTTTTCTTTTCAGATAGAGAACATGAAGTTCAAGGACAAGAGACTGAAAGTCATGAATGAAATACTCAATGGGATCAAAGTGAGTTAATGGCCCCGTAACAACCTCACCTCTTCTTTCTGTTTCGTGAAACAATTAAAGTTCAGGCGGATTGGTGGAGGTGGGGGACTCCAAGTGAGGCCTTCCATACATGAAAGGATTTTATGCTTCAGGAAAAAGCTGAAATGTTAGACAGCAGTGCTTTCTATTATACTGCATCCACCACTTGTGGTTTATTGACATTGACTTCATAAGGTATGAATGCTAACCCTCTGTTCCACCACCCTTCCTTTTCTTTGTCCTTCACAATGCCTTCTTCTCCCTCGTCCCGCTCTCTGCTTTCATCTCCCACCAGATTCTGAAGCTGTATGCATGGGAGCCATCCTTCCAGGCGCAGGTGGAAGGCATTAGGGGGCAAGAACTTAAGGTCATGAGGAAGTTTGCCTACTTATCGTCTGTCTCCACCTTCATCTTCAGCTGTGCTCCGGCTCTGGTGAGTCCCATTAGACGAGAAGCGGCAGGTCAAGGATGGTTTTGCAAATCTTTTTTTTCTCACACGGTTTGTTTCGCAGGTTTCTCTGGCCTCATTTGCAGTGTTTGTAGGGGTGAGCCCAAGCAATGTATTGACTGCTGAGAAAGCTTTCACTTCCATCTCTCTTTTTAACATCCTCCGATTTCCCCTGGCCATGCTGCCCATGCTCATCGCTGCCATTGTACAAGTAAGGGGAAAACAACAACACATGGTACATACCGGTACATACCAAACCTAAAAGCCCACTAACTTGTTCTTTGGCACTTCAGACAGCAGTGTCCAAGAAGCGTCTGGAGAAGTTTCTGGGAGGTGACGACATTGAAAGTGACATTGTGCGCCATGACCCCAGTTTCAGTACGTTTACATCAGCATTTGCACCTGTTCCTCCTCTGAGCAGTACAGTTTTTGGTACATGTACAGTATATCTACTCTGTCCATCTGTTTTCATTTAATTTGTGCATCTGTGTTCATCTGATAGACACTGCTGTTAGCATATGTGATGGTTCCTTTGCTTGGGAAAGAGAAGCTGAGCCTCTGCTGAAAAAGTATGTTTGTTGAGTCAAACACAAAATTACACATTTGGATATTACGCTATATGGCTGCATAACATTGTATTTGTCCCTATAGTATTTAACAATGTTGAACATATTTATTCTGTGTGTGTTTGCCAGTGTGTCCCTGGATATTAACCCAGGTCGGTTGGTAGCAGTAGTGGGAGCTGTGGGCTCAGGAAAGTCCTCTCTCATGTCAGCCCTCCTGGGAGAGATGTACAACACCAACGGCTTCATCAACATTCAGGTGACACCTTATTTCTGTCTTTATATCTGTCTAACAATAATAGTGTGTTTGTCATCATCCGTACAAAAATAGCGTATGAAGATTTTGGTTTTCACTGCGGTAATAATCACATCAGAACACAAAAAGTGATTGCTCTGTCTCATCATCAAATCTTAGTCCCAATAAGTCGCCGTGTTCCTTTAAGTGCACCAAACTGCTTTATACAGTATGGACATCTAAAGTACAAAGGTGCTGTTTGGCTCCAAGAACAGGATGATCCATATTGAACAGGGAATAACTTTTTTAAAAACTAATATTGCTGTAGCAATGTGAGTTCTTCAAATAGTTGAACAATGCAGGGAACTAAGGCTTTCTAACCTTTTCTATAAAAGGTGTGTTGATTTTATTTGCCCTCTCAATAATAATAAGAGAACACACAAACCCCACTCAGAAAGGCCATGCCTGGAAAGGGTCTGCCCAGTACGGGGAATGAACTTGGTACTCAGCTGTCTACTTGCTGTGTGCCGCCACTGTGCCACCATGTAACCGGTGTAGTGTTTGGTTAGAATGAAAACCATTCCAGGGTGCTGGTCAACAGTGTAGTAAGAAGGGCTTCTGTGCCTGACACGCCTTTATGTCTTCCTGTCCAGGGTTCCCTTGCCTTTGTGCCACAGCAAGCCTGGATTCAAAATGCCACTCTGAGGGATAACATTCTGTTTGGCTCTTCCCATGAAGAAAGGAGGTTCCAGGAGGTGATACAGGCCTGCGCCCTGGCCCCTGACCTGGAACTGCTGCCTGGGGGTGACCTCACTGAGATTGGAGAGAAAGTAAGATTCAAGGATTTGAGAATTTAAATATGATGGAAGTTTTGTTCCTGTATATGGCTCACCCTGTGTTATACATATACATTCTCGATGTTCAATTAGAACACAAACACAATCGTAATTGAACATTTGTCTCAGTTGATCACAAAGCACACAATACCAGAGGCAAGTAATGCCCCTTATTTTCAAAGACAAGTGGTTTTATTATTTTTTTAGGGTTGGATTATTTTTTTCATAGAATTGTAGTTCCGGTACTGAAGATTCATCATCTTAGGCTTATCAGCTGCTAGGCAACATTACATCCTGTAGGTTGACTGCTTTATCCTGGCGTCACCTGTTTAACTGACTTTAGCAGACATGAAGTAACCACAGACAGCCTCGTTTATTTACTCGTGGCAGGGTGTCGCTGCTGTTTACGGCAGTGCGCGACACAGAATGAATATAGGGGAAACAATGCACCTTTTTTTGGGGCATGAAAAACCTGGTGGGGGTTCCCGTTGGCCTGCCAGGCCTGTACAATTATAGGGGGAAACACTGCCATAGATGACACGTACTGTCCAAAGTACTGTATGAGTTTATAAACCTAAATCTGTTTTGTGCCTCTCCTCTCCTCTCCTCTCCTCTCCTCTCCTCTCCTCTCCTCTCCTCTCCTCTCCTCTCCTCTCCTCTCCTCTCCTCTCCTCTCCTCTCCTCTCCTCTCCTCTCCTCTCCTCTCATCCTCTGTCTTCAGGGCATTAACCTCTCAGGGGGTCAGAAGCAACGTGTAAGCTTGGCCCGGGCAGTTTACAGTCAGTCTGATATTTATCTATTAGATGACCCCTTGTCTGCTGTGGACTCTCACGTAGGAAAACATCTCTTTGATAAAGTGATTGGACCAAATGGACTACTCAAAGACAAGGTTTGTGCTGAGCGTACATAGTGCATTAATCAGTATTAAGAGAACAATGAATATTTTTTTAACCAAAACTAGGTATCACTAAATGTAATAGTGGATTTACAGTCATTTCATATACCCTATATTTTTGAATTATAATTTGACAGCTGAGACCAAGTGTGTCTTTGTCTGTACAGACTCGTATTCTGGTGACTCATGGAGTGAGCTTCCTGCCATACGTAGATGAAATAGTGGTCTTGGTTGATGGAGTGGTTTCTGAGGTTGGATCCTACAAAAGCCTTCGTGCCAGCAGAGGAGCTTTTTCTGAATTTCTAGACACATATGCCAAAGAGCAAAGAAATCGGACCCATTCGGAGTCAGGTAATTACATTCTTTTTCTTGTCGCCTTTTGGTAAGCTGCACTTTTGTGGCACCACCAAATGAGTTACTATGAGTTACTATGTGATTATGAGCTATATACAGCTACATATTTGTAAGATACCATTTTTGCTATTCAGATCGTTGTCATGACACTGGAGACGTGGAGCTCATACCTGAAAGAGAGGACCCTCAACCCGACTCTCCTTTGGAGGATACAGTTTCTAGTACACTAAAGAGAGAAAACAGTATCCGCCGCAGCCAGCGCAATGGCAGGTTAGAACACAGTGAAGTGGTCGCCGACAAAATAGAGAAACAGCTTGTTTGTGTGCATGTTTGTGACTGAGAGGATTAATGTGGGGGCAGTGGGCTTCTCATAGGGCATATGAGTCACCACTATAATAAGATCAAATGTCCTCATATAGTATTTCTTGTTTTCATGCATAACATACAAGAACAATATTTGAATCTTTCACTAAGTATCTTTTCATCCTGTTTGTTCATGTGGTCTTTTCTGTCCTTTTTTTCTAGTGTCAGACTAAGAAGAAATGACTCTATAAGAAAACCAGAACATGTCAGTGAATTAAAGAAAGGTCAGAGGCTAATAGAGAAGGAAACTATGGAAACAGGACAGGTAATCTAAGTTATTGGTCTGTTTATATACCTTTTCCAATAGCACAAATGACAAGTTTATACAGTAAGTTATGAATAATAATAATTTTTCTGAGCCTTTTTTCTCTCTTATATCCAGGTCAAGTTCTCGATGTACATCCAGTACCTGCGTGCCATGGGCTGGGGATATACAGTCATGGTCTTCCTGGTATACTTCACCCAGAACATTGCTTTTATCGGTCAGAACCTGTGGCTGAGTGACTGGACCAATGATGCAGTGGATTACTACAACATGACATACCCTAACTGGAAGAGGGACACCAGGGTGGGGGTGTTTGGAGCTCTCGGAGTAGCTCAGGGTAACTGAACAGTTCAACTCATTACAGTTGTTTCTTTTATTTTGCAAATATTTTCAAATTCATGTCAGTTAGCTTCAAAGCTAAAATGAATTGTATTTCTCTAAGGCACAGTAAAACTCTCCAGATCCAGTAGTTTTACAATATTTAATATGTACCCTGCATATTGAGTTTTTCGTCTAACATATGGTAGAGATGGGAAATGTTTTCGACCTGTGAGCATCAAAACAGTTGTATACAGTATATATATATATGTATAACAGTATGAGGGATGTAACATTACATTTGGGTTTAATTACCTTAAACAACAGACAAACACTCCATTTGTTTTGTTTTGTTGTTTGCAATTCCGTACTCTAAAGCACTAAGTTGGATATAGTTAAGCTATCTAAAAATGTTTTTTACTGCACATAACTGTTATTACTAAACAGTAATCTTAACTAAAACCACTACTTGTCGTTTTACATTTCTGTTTGTGCACAAATTAAACAAACAAGATAAAACGTGTTTATTGGTGAGCTACGGAGGTGCTGATAGGCATATTTATTAACTTTGGACAGAGCCAGGCTAACTGTTAAACGCCTCCTGACTCCAGCTGCACACAGACATTGAGAGTGGTATCAATTTCCTCATTGAATTTTCAGCAAGAAAGGGAATAAGCGTATTTCCCAAATTGTTGAACTATTCCTTTTAATCTAGTCACCTTGAAAGAAGACAAACATTTGCTTAGCCACTATATTTGTCTTTTAACGTTTTCATGTATCTCCTTTGTTATTGCTAAGTTTTTACCAGTTCCATTTACACAAATCAAATTTTCCTCAGAGACAAGGTGAACACCACCTGGGTGGCTTATTGAGAGGAATTCATTTTATATTAATTTAAATCGTGAACAGGAGAAAATAGATTATAGCACTAAACACTAGAAGTTCCCTTATTATAGTACATTGTACATAGTACAAAGGGGGTTTACATTGTAAGACAGCATACTACAGGGGACATTACATAACAATATTGCAAAAGACTGGATAAAGAATCAGCAGCTGTATTTAAGGTCCAACAGGTTTACGTAGTTCCTGAATAGGAAGACCTTAAGCTTGCCTGCAGATTTGGCTTGATTTTATTCATCCTCTTGTCAGATGAGGGAATACAAATATGACTGGAGTGCGATACTCAGAGATCTGTGAATGTCTGAAGGTTGGTCCCCTAGCATTGTAATGATGAGAACAGATCTTCACAAAGTGGAAGTACACCAACTATGTTTGCTCAAAATGTGTGTGGTGTTAATCATTTCTTTTTACTGCTCCTTTCCACTGGAGACTTATTGGAGTTATCACCCTCTCCCTAAACAGGAAATATCTAATGATATACTGTAGCTCGTCTCCCCACACTGAGAATTGTCTGTAGTTGTCGAAGAGCTCTTCAGCAGATTGCTCAGTGTTAAGTATCTTTTGGATTTTGGTGATGGAGCCACTGTTTGCTAATCAGCTGCAGTAGCACCAATTAAATATTGGATATGATACATGAACTACTGTATGTGGTGCTCTATTTTAGCAACTGTGGACAAATAGATATCACTGTGTAAAGATGTAGTTATATATATATTACAAACTTCTTTTATGACAGGCCTCTTTGTGTTCCTCGGTACACTGCTCCTGGCCAATGCTTCGGTCAATGCATCACGTATCCTGCATTCAAAGCTGATTAACAACATACTGCGAGTTCCCATGGTATTCTTTGACACCACACCCATTGGAAGGGTGGTCAACCGCTTTGCAAAGGTAGGATTTATCATTTAACTTTACATATTTTTGTCATTTTCTTTCCCCAATTTCTTCCTTCTTTTTTTGGCTTTCTTTTGTTCTGGCTGAGGTTTTGCTACCTATATATTCTTAACATTGTCATTTAAAAGGGTAACTTGAAAATGAGTCTGCATGAAGTCATCTTAGATGGTTGCCAAGATACTGTGTATTAAAACAATCCGCTTGACTGTGGAGTTAAAGCAATTTCACTACTCAAACAAATTGTCACCTCGGCATGCAGCCTTTATTGGCATTGAGATTCCACAGCTCCTGATAAACAAGAACAAAAGTAAAGAAAATAAGAGAAACCCATTGAGATTGTATTGTTTTTCATCAGCTTTGGGTCACTTGAAAGTACTATAATAAGTCACTTTTAATAAAGACTAACTTTGCCATCGCTGTTTCTAAAGGACAAAAGTAAAGAAAATAAGAGGAACCCATTGAGATTGTATTGTTTTTCATCAGTTTTGGGTCACTTGAAAGCACTATAATAAGTCACTTTTAATAAAGACTAACTTTGCCATCTCTGGTTCTAAAGGACATTTTCACTGTGGACGAAGCCATTCCACAGTCCTTCCGCTCCTGGCTCCTGTGTCTTCTGGGCGTGTTAGGGACACTGTTTGTCATCTGTCTGGCCACTCCTTTTTTCACCATCCTCATCCTTCCTCTGGCCCTGGTCTACTACCTTGTACAGGTAAGCTGACCAAGGTAGGACAAGGAAAAATAACATGCCCACAGAAAAGAGACTGAAGAAGAAAACTAACAAAGTATTGCAACCAGTGGATATAAAAAGAGAGAAGTGCTTGTTTCCATTGTGAACAAAATCCAATTAAACTTTCCGCTGTTTTCTGTACATTTCTCTTGCCCACTCTTTACACCCAGCGCTTCTATGTAGCGACTTCAAGGCAGCTGCGTCGGCTGGACTCAGTGTCTCGCTCTCCTATATACTCACACTTCAGTGAGACAGTGTTGGGGCTGTCAGTGATAAGAGCCTACGGCCATCAAGAAAGGTTTCTTAAACACAACGAAATAATTATTGATAAAAACCTCAAGAGCGTCTACCCGTGGATAGTGTCAAACAGGTCAGAAATGTAACTCCAACTAATCAATAAATACAAGCATCTTTCTAATGGGATTTTTAGTGTGTCGGTGGATGATGATAACAATATGTGTGTGTGTGTGTGTGTGTGTGCGTGTTTGTGTGTGTGTTTGTATGTGTGTGTGTGTGTGTGTGTGTGTGTTCACTCTGCAGATGGCTGGCCATCCGTCTGGAGTTCCTTGGAAACCTGGTGGTGTTTTTTTCAGCTCTGTTTGCAGTCATTTCCAGGGATTCTCTGGACAGCGGCCTGGTTGGCCTGTCTATATCCTACTCCCTTAATGTCAGTGACTCCCACTCTCATCACACACACTGCAGAAAATTATGATGTAAATGCCAATGCCAATAATGACGATTGTGGTGGTGATTATAGGGTACAATCATTGCTGCTGCGCAGCTGTGAGTTGGGGCTGGGCAGAAGAAAAAGACAAATAAGAATTATAGAAGGGAAGTTATCATTACACTTATTGGACATTAAATCATTTAAAGTCTTTATTCCACACATCACAATACCTAAGTAGGCGTAAGCATGCTTATTCAATAATCTTTTTTATGAATCAACGACATCAAGGACAAGTCATGATCTTGTTGAGCTACCTGCAAAGTGAGAAACCATAGATACCACAGGTATACCATATGTGCATTTAAGGGTAGATTTCAAACTAGTGTCAAAAATGCAGTTTTGGAGCTGTAATAATAATAATTATATTACAATAATATAATTCTGAAATTGATCACACTACTTCTACCATGAGATTAAAATGTTGTCTTTTGTTTTTTATAAACATTGGAGATTTATTTAGTGAACATTTGCAGCTGTTGTTTACAGTACTGTTTACAGTAAAAGATTTTGCTCATTTTTTTCAAATCCAGCTGGATTGTTTGTGGAGGACATGCAGTAGAGCACTTTTTTTTTTTTGTGGTTAGAAGAACAAGAAGTTGAAGAATAATATCCGCAAATACTAATAATGCTAACAACACAAGACATTCCCCTCTCCTTTTGGGGCTTTGCAGGTGACCCAGACCCTCAACTGGCTGGTGAGAATGACATCTGAGCTGGAGACCAATATCGTTGCCGTGGAGAGAGTGAGTGAATACACCAAACTCGAGAATGAGGTATGTTGAATTGAGAGCTTTTCTCTTCATTCACACAAACCAAGTGGTGTCTTTATCATTTGTTGTGTCCATATTATCTCCTAAAACAAGTAGGAGCTTTCACACCTTAGGTCAGGACACCATTTCTCATCTACGCTGTGTGTCTTTGTTTGTACAGGCTAAGTGGATAACAGCCATTCGCCCTCCAGAGAAGTGGCCTGAGGAAGGAAGGCTACAGTTTGACAACTACAAGGTCCGTTACAGACCTGGATTAGACCTGGTGCTGCATGGAATCACCTGTGACATCAAAAGCACCGAGAAGGTCTGTGTGTATGCGTCTATATACCCGCCAGTGTGTGCATGTATGTATAGCTAGCTTGTAGGATTTATCAAAGTGCAAATCTTAATTGGACTGCTGATTAGATTAACCCCTTGATCAATTTTTAAAGTACCAAATTTGAGACTTTAAAGTCAGTTTTAGCACTGACTACAAACTCAAACAGGCAGGTTATATGTCACGACCTCTTTAGGATGATGAAACCAACATCTGAATTTCTTTTTAGTCCCCTCTCATTTTCTGCCTTTTCATCTTTGCAAGGAAATATCCATTATTTGTTTGTTCTAGTCTGGTCTCTGTTGCTTTTCTTTTTCTTCAGCATTTTTGACCTCTTATTTTCCACTGGTTGTTCTGTTTATATATCTTGAATCTCAGGGTGTTACTGTATCTGCAGCATGCACACTGGCTGCAGCAAAAGGCATGCACAGATAAACAACACAGAAAGGTACAATACATAGCCTCTGAGTTATGGAAGCCCTGCAACAATGACAGAGATGACTAAACACAATTCAGGGTTTTGACAGCTGGTTTAAAAGTTTCGAAAAACTAAGTACAGGCTGCAGTGAAATTATAAAAGCACACCTCCAGAAACAGATATTCAGTGACTGTAGTTTATAAAACCTATATGAAAAGATGCATGAGCCATTAAGTTTTACCCCATGTGCTGTCTCTCCTTGCATTCAGATTGGTATAGTGGGCCGCACAGGTGCTGGGAAATCAAGCCTGACCAACTGCCTGTTTAGGATTATTGAAGCTGCTGAAGGTCGAATCCTCATTGATGATGTAGATGTTTCCACAATAGGCCTGCATGACCTCAGAAACAGGCTCACAATCATACCACAGGTATACACAACAACAACAACAACAACTCCAATCCACACACAGCAGTCTGTTTTAAATGGTACACTGACCTGTCCAACCCTCCCCTGTGGACGCAGGACCCTGTGTTGTTCTCTGGGACCTTGAGGATGAACCTAGACCCATTTAACAAATTCAGCGATGAGGAGATATGGAAAGTGTTGGACCTCTCCTATCTGAAGGACTACGTAGCGGGGCTGCAGGAAGGACTACAACATGAAGTCGCAGAGGGGGGAGAGAACCTCAGGTGGGCCATGAAAATAATTGTTACTCACTCTTCCACATTACAAATGATTGAAGATACAGCAAACAATGTTCTGCTTTGAGTGCGAACCAGTTTACTTTCAGTTGGGTTATAAAAATACACACATACAGTCAACACAGAACAATATGGCACAGAACATAGCTGCTGCAGAGTTGAAGAATTGCTGTAAATATTGATTTGTAACCTGCAAACATCTAATAATGTGTTAATCTGCCAATTTCATCCTAAATACTTTGCAAATATCATACATTCATTCAATTGTTTTCTACTGTACTTCATATGCATTGCTTCTGTAATTACAGGAAATGTATAAATCAATTCAAATAAAGAATCAGTGTCCATTTCCAGTATATTTTCACTCTCTTCTCAGTGTTGGGCAGAGGCAGCTGCTGTGTCTGGCCCGAGCACTGCTGAGGAAGTCTCGCATCTTGATCCTGGATGAGGCCACAGCAGCTGTGGACCTGGAGACAGACGACCTGATTCAGAATACCATCCGCAACGAGTTTTCACACTGCACTGTCCTTACCATCGCTCACCGCCTGCACAGCATCATGGACAGCTCCAGGTGAGTTACTGTCCCTTAACAGTGTCTCTGTACTTGTTTTGCTCCTGATAATGGTAAATTTCGTTCCTTCCTCCACTCTTGTTTTGAGCATGGTGTGGAATCCACAAGTAGCCTTGGCACATTAGTTATGCAACATTTTTACATTGGGTAATTTCTCCAAATTCAAATGTATTTGTTGCCAAGGTGTGGCCATAATTGTAGTAAAACTATTTGCAAATGTGTGTGGAGAGCGTGTGTAGCAAAAGTCATGTGTAAAATGTCAGCCAATTGAGAGGCTTGCTGAATTGTAACTGATGACTTGTCTGTATTTCCAGCATTTGGAGCAAAATATTTTAACTTTTCAACCAATATCAATCTATGTAGCATACGCATTTACAGTTTTGTCTACACATTTAAAGATTTATGTACGCATTACAGATTTGTCTACACATTTACAAATCCTAATACACTTGCAAATCTAAATACAGATTTGGAGATTTCTTTTTTACAAATTGGATTATTTGACACATTAGCAGATTCCTGTACACATTAACAAATCTCAGTACGCATTTAGAAATTTATATTACAAATATCTGGTTAGAAATCTGGTTATATTACACAGTTTCAAATCTGGTGATGCACACATGGATTGAGATACTCCCCACAAACATTTGAAAATAGTTTTACTACAATAACACTACATAATGGTCCTATAGCATCCTCTGTTGTGTCAAAAGCCTGATGGCCACAGCTGTGAGATCCAAGTCAGCCCCTTTTATGCACATCTATAAACAGATACTGAGTCAGACATGAAAGTTCTGCAATACTTCAAAGTCTCTATTGGCTTCACACAGACGTGCCAGCAGCACCAAAGACTAGGGGTAGGGGTGAGAGGTGGTGTAGGAGTAGGATGCATTTATTCATTGTATTCAATACATATTCTACATCATAATTTCATATTTGAGAAGTAGGTATCTATATAAAATACACTGGAAAAGTGCATACATATCAAACAGGCTGCAATACACGCAGATAGGACAGCAATGCATTTAGAGCTTTGTAATCTCCCTCATGCCACCTGCAGATTAATACATATTTTCCTGTTTCTGCAAGCAAGGACCTTCCACTATATGTTGTCATAATTGAGAATTAAAATTTAAAATCTTAAAATCATGCATAAAGCAATGACAATAGTTTAACATTTTAAACTGCTGCAACACATTAGTAAACAGGTTGTGCAACAGATTGGAACTGAACTTGTGAGGGGAACCCTGTATGTGCATTTGTTCTGTCAGTTGACAATAACAATTATGCATTACCCCTTTACTTTCACTGGAGGTCACCAGAGTTAAACATTTAGAAAAAAATGGCCCACCAATCGATCCATCGATCCATCCATCCATCCATCCATCCATCCACCATCGTACCTGCTTATTCCTTTTTCAGGAATACAGAGGGATTGGAGCTTATCCTAGCATGCACTTGGAAAAAAGGCAGTAGAAATTCTTGGCAATCCTTTGCAGGGCTGACACACATGGAAAAACATTCACACCTAAATCTGACTTAAATCCTTAAAATATAATAAATATATACAATTATTTTCTTCTCATTTTAGCAGGAAATCCACTTCTGTCTAACCCTCCTCTGCTGGCCAGTAATGACATTTACACTACTCAGCGGGTTAACATTTCTGCCTGTGTTTCTCTTCCACAGGGTAATGGTGCTCAGTGCTGGTAAAATAGTGGAATTTGATTCTCCGACCAATCTGCTTGAAAAACAAGGCCATTTCTATGCCATGGCAAAGGATGCTGGAATAACACTATCAGACATCACAGCTCTCTGATTTTGCACTTGTACTTTTGATTTAATTCCATAAAGTGCTTTTGTTGTTTGATTTAAAAAGCTGGATTGTGCTTTGATTTGTGTTTAAACGTGTTATTTTAAACCTCTGTAAACCACGTTAAACACTGGGTTAACTGGGTCTTAAAAGGAATATTTCTACATTTTAAGAAAATTCACTTATTTGCATTATGGCGGAAAGTTAGATGAGAAGATTGATACCACTCACTATGTCTATAAGAAAAAGAAATGTGTGTTTTTGTACATCAAATTAAAAAAAACTTAAATAAGTGACATGTGATGTGTTAATTAATGAGCTTCAGAGTTGCTGGTAGGTGGATTTTGTTACTTTCCAACAGAGTCAGGCTGTTTCCCCGTTTCCAGTCTTTTTTTCTAAGCTAAGCTGCTGTCTGCATGTTCATATTTAGCGGACTGGTAAGAGAGTGGTATTTATAGTCTCATCTAACTCTCTGCCAGAAAGGGAATAGGTCCAATTTGTTTATATAAATAATGGCCAAATAAGGCATTCCAAATGTCTACAATTCAGAAGTGTGTTTGAGTGTCTACTTGTATTTCTCACATTGTATGGACAAACATCTATTTACACAGGCACTTGCCCCACATTTGGGACAAAAAAACTGATCCCCACAAGGTGAATATTAATCTTGTGATTAACACTTGGTTTCTGGTTAGTCTCAAGGGAATACATTTCAAGTCAAAACACTGTCCTTGTAAGTGACAAAAACAATAGTGTGTGTGTGTGTGTGTGTGTGTGTGTGTGTGTGTGTGTGTGTGTGTGTGTGTGTGTGTGTGTGTGTGTGTGTGTGTGTGTGTGTGTGTGTGGTGTGTGTGGCAGCAGTGTGTCAGGTGCACTTCTGATTCCCTCACTTATCAATTGAAGAGCAGGTGCATGCGTAGGCTACACTGGTGAACATCTGCATGAAATATCAAGAAACGACTGCAGAAACAAGGCTGGTGCTGGAACAGGTCACTGTGTTTTCCTCAGTAATTTCATTGTTCATTCTAGCATGTTGAAGCAGCTGCATTGACTTCTTTAGGATTTTCTATCACCTGTTGTTTTGACCGTCTGTATCTGAGCGTGAAGAGAGAGGTAAACGGCGAAAGCGAGAGAGAGAGTGTGAGTTACAGAGAGTGGGTCACAGACGGAAGGAGGGAGACGACCACAGCTGTGTTTTTTTGCTTGTGAAAAGAGCTGCTCGGCTTCATCCTGCATTTTTGCCTCAATAAGGTAAGTCTACACACACTTGATCCAATACAGCTTGCAACTTACAACTTTTTTTTTTGTAACTGGCTACATTGGCAGTATAACAGGCTGTGCTTGCCAGATTTTAATTGGACATGTCCGGTTCCTATTTAATTCAAATGAAATGTTTGACAGGTGAATATAATTACAGGCAATTACATGAACCTTTGCATGCTGTGCCCTCTAATTAGTCAATTTTCCCTGACATCTACTTTACCTCTAGATTTAACTGTTTAAAAAAGGTGGAATATTTAGGTCTCAAAATGCAACTGGTGAATGTGTTCATTCAAGATGGCTGATTTGCACTGATTATTTGTGTGCACACTGATCTAATGTTAAGCTTGTCAAATTTGACTGAATTCACTGAAGGATTCACTTAGTGTCAATGATCTTTTTCTTAAATGTATTTTTTGTCAATTTATATATGCTTATCGTACATTTAAGGTAAATCAACCTTGACGCTGAAAATTCATAGAATGTAATAATTATATTTATTATTTTTTACAGTCTCTTTGAAAATCACTATTTGTAGTGTATAGTAATATATTGTACTATATCAACCTTGCGTTTAATATAAGACATTTGCTAAAATAGCAAGAGGAAATTGTTCACATTTAAAAAAATCAGTACACAAAAAAAGGATAAACATGGAATTGTTACACTATCCCTTAAATGACAGCTGCAGATTTATCCCTCCCAAAGACTCTTCTTTTCTTCTTTCAAAGCTATTGAAAGGCCACTCTCTTAATGAAAATGTATGAGAGAGAACATATAGGCGCCCCTCCTCCTCTTAACTTCTTCTGGCTGATTGTGCGACTGAATTGTGCACACTAAATATATGCAACACCATGAAAAAAGTGGGTGCTCATTTGAAAGCAACCTAATTTAAAAACAATGGCATCTGATCTGCATAATGCTTGGTAATGGCAACATTATTGTCTATTTCATTAATAATAATTATTGAGGAGGAACTTGAGAATGAAACCCATTATCTTCATTACACAACTCCATCATGGGATTTAAAGACTGTTTCTCTACAACATCCTTCTAGTTCTCAGCCAGCTGCCACCATGAACTTCTCAGAGCATATTTCATTTGACTGTAATGTCGGACCGAGTGAGAAGCCACAGCTTGACATTAGTGTCACCAAAAGGGAGCCGCTGACAATTGCTGTCCCCATGACCATCTTCTACAGCATCATCTTCTTGTTGGGAGTATGAACAGTCAGTTTACTAGACACACTTCACACACCAATTTTACCTTCTGAATTACAACACCAAGTGGTATACGTGATGGTCAAATTCAGCAGCAGCACTAAGCCACAAGTCATAGAGTGAAAATGATATGCTGACAGAAAAAAACACACTAGACAACTAAATGCTGTCCCCTAATGCTCTACAGGTCTTACTCAATGGTGTGAGCATACTGACTCTCCTCATGGATGCTCATATGAGAGTCAGTGCCATTCGTTTCTACCTTCTCAGCCTGGTCATATCAGGTATACGCTACACTACTGCCATGCTACTACATACTACACCTTATGGAAGACCAGTACTGACAATTAAATAATTCAATAAAAGTCTACCTCAATTTGTATACATATAACCATACTTGCCAAAATTATAATTTAATAAAAACAGCTTTAATTGTTATTGTTCTTGTAATGTAAATGTAATTATGTACACATCAAATTGAAATGCCATTTTAAAGACACTTTCCTTTTGAATTATACCAAAGATGTTTTTTTCAGGCTTGTGTATTGTCATTGGACATCATACAGTGGATGTTAAACAACACATTCACTGAATTTGTATCAGATTCCAATCATGACAAGTGCTTATGATGTTTCATGTTCCATTTCATTATAAATATTGCAAGATTAAACTTTGGTGTACACTGAAAATAATATATTCTTCATTTTAATTTGGGCATGCAGGAATGTATTCACATGCATTTAAAACCTAAAAAAATTAAAATTGGTTTTTAATTTTAATTAATATTTTAATTGCATGTCAAATGAATGTATATAATGAGCACACATATAATAAAAAATTTCAACTAATTATTTCAATTTAATATTGTCAGTCCTGGACTTTGGCAGTTCCTTTTTAACACCACAGCTACAGTGTATTGCCTACTTGAAGGAACCATCCATTTCTAAATGATCTTCATTTTTCTTTTTCTTAAAATTTTAGACATTCTGCAGCTGTTGACCATCCCGGTAACTTTGTATCGGTACTACTGGGAGAGCTACCCATGGCGTCTGGGCCAAACAGTATGCAAAGTCTACTTCATGGTCCGCCAAGTGTACTGTGCCACCACAAGCTGGGTTATCATGACCTTCACCACTGAGCGCTATGCAGCCATTTGCCACACCATGTGGTCTGTCTCCAGCCTGAAGGTTGAGTACTTGCACAATAAATATACCATAACATATAATTCAAAAAGCTTAGGGATGTCTTTTAATACTGTTTAATACATTCATCCACACCTGTCACCAAAGTATGCTTCTTGTTCATACTCAAATTATCATATGCAAACTGCAGAATATATATATACCAGTGGAAAATAAAGCATGTATCCAACTACATTTTGAAGATGCAAATTTCTTTTTTGGAATCAACAGGATTTGAGCCAGGCCAGATGACAAATAACATAATGGGTTCCTTTTACCTGTGCTATATTTGTATCCCAGAATGAAATGTAAAAGAAATGAGGATAGAAATTGGCCACATACAGAGCTGCAAACTTCACAAAATGCAAAAGACACACAACTGGTCGGGAAGAAAATAAAATACAACACAGAAGAGCAGCCCATATTTAACATTTCATAAAATTTTGTGAACATGGTCTAACAAGTGGAATTTCTTAGCCTCTCTCCTTTCTTTCCAACAGAAGTCTCGGCTGCCATGCCTTGTTTCAGTATGGATCATTTCTCTGGTCTCGGCAGTACCCTTTGCTCTAGTCTATGACCAGGCTCGTGCCTGCATCCTGGACTACACAGCCACTACACGAGAAGACGCCTTCCAAGTCTCCACCATGTGTGAGATGACAGAGCCTGATCCTGCTTACGTATACAAAGGAGCTTTACTACTGAGAGCGGGGATCTTCTTTGTGGTAAGATGAGGGTTGTCCGAGAGCTTGTATTTGCATATCTGCATCAAAAACAGGCACTCAACATCCCTCTCCAACTACAGGTCCCGCTGGTCACTATCTCTACTCTCTATCTGCTCATCCTGCTCTACCTGAGGCGGAACGGACATCAAAGGAGAAACATGGGTCTCACGCGGCCAGATCCACAAGGAAGAAGAGAAATCCAGTGCCATCAGAATGGAAAGCTACTTTTAAATGAAAAGAGAGCTCTAAAACTAATGGGTTAGCTACGAAAAATTATAAAAAACCTTGTTTATGTCTTGAGGTTGTGGAATAGTTAATCTCCCAAGCCCTGTAGTTTATCTCAGTCTGATGAAGACCTTATAAAGGTCTATTTGTCAGGTCACTCCAGAAAGTGGGACACCGAATTTCATTTGCATGTCTGTACACAGGTGATGCTGGACCCTTGGTGACTACTTGTGCTCTTTGTTGCTAACAAGACAATTAATGAATTGCAATGAGCTCAGCGTTTTTATTTTAGTTAAATTAGGTTAACACATAGATGCAGACAAAAACTACATTTTTTGACTGAGTTATTATTCATTGTCCATCTGTCTCAACTGCCTTCTGACCAGATAAGATAAGAGCTATCCTCCAATCAAAAATGAAAAATTACGCTTTTAGCTTTTAGCAACTTTTCCTGGCCAATCAGATAGCAGAGGCTGGACTCCCTTTGATGAATTTTTGATGGCAGCCTGAAGTTACCTCACGATATAGCTTAGTGTCAGGATCTGTCTACTTTGTTGATGTCCTGCATTTAGACTATATATTATGCTAGTAAATGCAAATTTATTGAATTATCATTTTGAGGTCCTTTAAGCTATCCAATTGAGCCAATAACATCTTATATGTTTTGTCTTCCAGGTGCAGTCGTGTTTGCCTTTTTTGTTTGCAACTTTCCGGACATTGCCTCGTCACTGATGCAGGTCTACGTGGTTGTGTGGTCCGACACTGTCCTTTCTGTCTACACAATCCTGAAATCATATTTGTCGCTTCCACTGTGGTATATCAACGGTGCTCTGGACCCGCTGCTGTTCTGCGTTTCCTCCCACACATTTCGCAGGGCATGCTGGAGAACTCTGGGTAGGCTCAGGCCTCACTGTTACTTGAAGTATGGGAGGATGTCTTGGCTGCAGCAGAGAAGTTCTAGTGAAGAAGCAAGCACATCAGCCAGAGAGAGGATTGATGGTAAATGCTATAGAGAGAATAAGGCCAAAAAGAGAAATACAGTAGCCTACCTAACAAATCAGATCAGTGAAATGGAAATGGCCATTAAAGCCCCTCTCAGTATGAGCTGAACAAATGTTTCACCTTGGAATACAAAAAACTTGCCTTCATCTCTGCTTTCTTTCTTTTCCTTTTATTGCTGTACAGTAAAGCCCAGTTCAGACCAATGATTTTACACCAATGCGATGAGACGGTGTATCATCTCCATTACAACGCCTCTTTGCCTACTTCCGTTATAACTTTTCTGTAACTAAATATAGCCTATCATTTGTTTCGTCTAAATATGAATGTGGATAACGTTAGTGATAGTGAAATGCTTGCTACAGTTTCATTTCTAGTGATGAATCGGCGAAAACACGTTTTATTTCTCTGCTTCATTGCTTTGTTTTAACAACACTGGGTGCTCTCTCTCTTCAGTCACTCTCCATCTCGTTAGCGTGCTTTCGGGCGGTCGTTGAGGATCCGTCTAAATTTCTGCCATTTCGACCAGCTGTTTGTAACATAAAAATAAAATGGATTATAGATAATTTTATTTCTATAGTTTATAGCTGACTTTACCAGCTGACTGGGCTTTATGAAAAAGTAGCCTACTGCTAGCATTTAACAACACTCTGAGATAGGCCTACTCTTAAAAGAAAAAAAATAGACAATGTGTTGAATTTACTTGTAGCCTATTGTGATACCAAGTAACCTTTCTGTTGTTTTAGGTGCTCTTTTGTCTAGCTAGAAATACACACACATACACACATATACATATATATATATATATATATATATATATGGTGCTTTAAAGCTTACATTATGTGACTGATGTGAAGACAAAAAATGTAGAAATGTAATGTTTTATATCAAGGTTGAAAGAACACTTCGGGAATTTTACAAAAAAGTGACTGGACAAGATGTGGTGGTGTGTATTACAATGTTGACATTGAAATATATGTTGTTCAAGAGTATTAATTGCTCACATTATAACTTTAGGTGACACACCAATTTATTTCTCAATCTAGATAACGCAGAGGAGGGACAAAAATGGTCAGTTAAAGAACACTAGTCTGTTCTTTGTATTACCCTGTAACATTGTTGTCAAATGATGGGGTTGGCACACTGAATGAGTCTCTGCTGATAGTGTCCATCACAATCATGAGCTGTATTTTATTCTGGCTTCAAAAGCTGTTTGGTGCTGACATAACCACCTTTTATAGATCTTGTATTTTGCATGTGATATAAAAAAATTATTTTGCCAAATGTCTGGTTTTGGAGTGGAATGATAATACATCAGACTTATATACCGCTTTTCAAAATCCTCAAAGGTGCTTTAAATACTGTGGGATACAAATAAAAACAAAACAAGCGGTATGGAGCATAACATATTTTTGTTGTCAAGGCAACCAACAGCAAGAGACAAAACCACTCAGATCAATCCACTATAAATGCATGCAGCTACTCAAGTTAACCTTCTGAAATGTCACATAGATGCCCTATCTATCTATCTATCTATCTATCTATCTAAAGAATCAGACAAGATAGAATCTGACTTATTCCTCGTTTTTTCTACAGTAAATGTAAAGGTGGACAATGTGTGGCTAAAATGTTGCCAGTTATATCTAAATAAAAGGAAAAAGGTAACAAACAAGCAGTGAATGGGTGTTTTTCATCTTTCATTGCAAACAATCACTAGCCTATCTATAGCACCAAGAGTTTAAAGTTGTGTGTGTGCCTCTTGGAGATTACCATGAATTTGACTTCACCCTGAGGCTGAATAACCATATTTTCTATTGCTCCATAGAGTCTTTATAGGCTCCCTCTCTCCCTGCTGAATCTTCATTTACTCTGAGTTACTCATGCAGACACAAACAATAGTGATGGTGTATACTCTACTACTGCAAAGCCAAAACATCAATAAATGTAATTAATATAATGTGGCATAGCCTACTAAGGTTATGTCTGACTCTACAACTTCCTCTTAAATCTTTAAATGGAGGTCATTGAACTAAACATAAATTCTCTGAAAGGTGTGGGCTAGGTGTGAAGAATGTACAATCCAATGCCATTTAATAAATAGATAAGATTTTTGAAAGAATGGATGTACTATTAGGTGGTTACTTGTGACCAGAAATCAACTTTCATTCAGGCACCCTAAAAAAGAACACAGTCGACAGAAGGACACAAAGTGGTTAAGTCGCTCTAATCAATATGTTTGTATTAACAAAATATCAAATGACTACTTATGTGAAAGGAGTCATTATTGACAGACTAAATAAAATTTATTAAGAATGCAAATGGGAAAAAGTCATGAAGACAAACCTTTTCCTAAAAACACAAAACAAAAAAGGTCAGACATAGTTGATTTCACACCTAACCCCAACGTCAAAAAAGACAGATGATAGACAAAACATAAACAAAATGGAGATGAAAAAAGGAAGAAATAATAAACATTTTAAGATTATATACCAGATCACCAAATAATTGGTTATAATGATGTAGGCCTACTACTTCTTATTAACATGTTCCAGGGACTGCATTAAAATAAAATCACAAAATACAATGACTTAACATTGCTTTCAAAGTAAACAATAACATATTTAAGACCCATTTTATGAAAGTGACCAGTGTCCAACTTCCATAAAATATATATTTCCATTTCCTTCCATATATTTCCTTCCAAAATTGAATAGATTGTGAACAACTATAAAACAAATGTGTAAGGTTCACTATTGCAAAATGTACATATTTCAACGATGGCAGTGAACCTTGACACATTTCGCATTTTTAGTATACAAACATATTTGTAACGTTAAAGGTATCTGCATACTTGACGTACACATTTTTTCAGCCAATCACAACGCTGTGGGCGGGACTAGAGCTGAAACAGCGGAAGATTCAAAACGAAGATGGCGGCCGAAAAAGATACCCACAACAATCACAAACTGAGCAGAAGGTACAAACCTTTCGTTCAATATGTCGTAAAATTATCTTTAAACAAAACTACTTTATAAAGTGTGGCTTTGTGAAATGACTGGTGCTAATGCAATATCTGTGTTGTGAACTAACCTACTCAGTAGAGTAACTTAACGTTAGTATCTTGGATTTGTTAGCGTTAGCCAACCTAGCAACAACTTCTTATGCTAATATTAGCAAATGTTAGTTCGCCAATTTATGTTAGATATCGCCCCTTTCTGTTTTAATTGGACGCTACCAGCCAGAAGCTTTCCTATTCAACTGAGCCTAAACATAAACACCAACCCAGCCTCTGTGTTTCTCTTTAACAGTGGGACAAAATGCAGTGTGTTTATCAGCCAGGAAAAGCCAAACACAAGCCAAACTGTAATCTTTAACCCAGACTTCTTTGTTGAGAGGCTGAGACATGAGCACCCACAGGCCTTCGCGGATTTGGTACTGAGCAATATCACTCGACTGATAGACCTTCCAGGGGAAGAGTTTGCACAGCTCACCGGAGAGTCTGAAGCTAAGGTGCCCTCCGCCACTGGCTTTCTACGCTCCTTCAGCTTCCTGAAACGGAAAGGTTAGGCCAACATTACATTACATTACATGTCATTTAGCTGATGCTTTTATCCAAAGCGACTTCCAATCAAGTGCTTTCAACCCTGAAGGTGCAAACAACAGACAACAAGTAGTAAGTGCAAGTACGTTAGCTTTAAATAAGCAAAACTAACTAACTACAAAGAACCATATGAAAGTGCAGCTTCAAGAAATATAGATCTATCTATCTATCTATCTATCTATCTATCTATCTATCTATCTATATATATATATATATATATATATATTATATTATATTTATATTTTCCGAGGTGTAGTCGTAAGATATGTGTCCAACAGAGCCATTAGTGTGCTCACAGTCTTTGAAACGCTGTTAAGACTAATATAGTATGTGTCAAGTTATTTTACTGTGTTATGCCATTGCCTTACGAAGGGTAAATAGCTTAGAAAAGCACTACTACTACTTCTTCATTTATCCACAGACCACATACAGTACCTCATTAAGTTAGTTAATTAAAACTTTGGCAGACTTGCAATGCTTTTATCGCCATGATTGCTTAAATGATTAATGATTCAATTAATGAATGAATCAATCTATTAAATAAAAAGCAAAGAATATATATATATATATATGTATGTATGTATGTTTTATTTCGGGACTATTGTATTCTAGGTGTAGGCTCCCTAATTACCGGTAAACTGAATCATTCCCCAAAAGAACCAAGCAAGCCTGCCTTATTGAACGATCCAAATTTTCTTCATAACTTGCCATTTTCAGCGATTAGTTTGTTCAGTTGTTTCCCGAAATGATCAGAGTTTGAGAACGGAAACACACAGAGAGCGGAAGGTAAGGGACATCCGGTGTAGGGGTGGGTGATATGGAGAAAGTATAATATCACGATATTTTTGACCAAATACATCGATGGCGATATTGCAGCGATATGTGCACAATGATATTTTGTATTAATAATCATCAGTAATGTTGTTATAATGACTAAGTGGGTAAAGGCAAATAATAGAGCAGCTAGAACAGTCTGGTAAGTTCAGAAAATGACATCAGTTTACTGTAATGCAGCCTTTAAAACCAGGAAAAGACAACACGTGTCATATCGCGATATTACGATATCCAAAATAAGACAATATCTAGCCTCATATGTCAATATAATATCGATATATTGCCCTGCCCTAATCCGGTGTGTGAGCCACCCGCAGGATGTCCTGCAATTATCCTGGAAATGTACTTCTGTTGATCCAGACTAATGGATAATTAAAGTAATGGTTAGTTTCTGTCTCCACATAAATCCTTTATGGTTGTCTTGTTTTTAGGTAATGTGGCTTTCCGCTGTTGTCCATGTGATGGATGGAAATACAATGGATCTAATAAGTGATGGAATAACTGCAATTGCACACACAACATCTTACTGTCAGTCTTACTGTGCTATTTGATACCTTTCAGACAAAGGAGTGGTTTTTGGTGCACCGTTAACTGAAGAAGGAATAGCACAGATCTATCAGCTCATTGAATACTTGAGTAAAAGTGAGTATCACTTCATATACATGCATTACTTCTGTCATGTGGAGGACAATTTCATCCAAAGCAGTTTGGGATATCATGACTACATATATTTTGCATGTGTGACCCGGGATGAGACAAATCTGTAACCGTACCATTATTCCTGTCAGACATATACCATTGATAATTACTTTATTTATAATCTCTTGGTATTCCTAGTCAAATTGCTTGATCAGCCTGTATCCTAGACTTTTACAAGGATTTGATTTGTTAAGCATCAAGGCTGCATCCTAACTCTTACTACTTTGTTGAACTACAGTAGTTGAAGAGCAGTGAATTAGCATGAGGTCATGGTTTATTTCTAGAAAGCGATGATGTCATTCACTGAAAGTGGACACGGTGCAAATGCTTGGGTCAATAATTTATCTGAAAGCACTTTGCTCTGGCTGTCTCTCGCCTTCCATTTCATTCACTTGGCCTCTCCTTACTTCTATGTCTTTGTCTACCTATGTCTCCTTCACTCTGTGTCTACCCGTCTACACACCACATCTCTTTTTTTCCCTCTTCTTTGGCTGTCTTTCACCATCTTTCTCTCCCACCCCTTAGACCTTCATGTGGAGGGGCTGTTCCGTGTGCCAGGCCACAGCCTGAGACAGGCAGCCCTGAGGGAGATGCTGAATTCTGGGGCAGAGATAGATCTAGAGACAGGCGACTTCCACCCCAATGATGCAGCCACATTGCTCAAAGCCTACCTGGGAGAGCTGCCAGAGCCTCTGCTGACACACAGACACTATCATGCTCACCTGAAGATTGGAGGTGTGGGTTGACTCATACACAAGTCCTTTTCATTACTCAAGATAACATAATATCCAGATCAATGTTAAGTCAAGAAAATAAAATTGCTGTTTTGTAATACCTATCTTATGTGCTGTGTCCAGAGCTCACTTGCTTTGACGATAACGGGGACAAGACGAATGTGCCTGACAAGGAACGCCAGATTGAGGCATTTCAGCTGCTTTTCATGCTGCTCCCACCAGCCAACCGCAGCATGTTGAAGCTGCTGCTGGACCTGCTGTACCACACTGCTCGAAAGCAGCACATAAACAAGATGTCTGCTATCAATCTAGCCACAATGTTTGCTCCACACATCATCTGGCCCAAAAATGTAGGGACCTTAGGTTCATTTAGCTCTACTCACCATGTATGTTACAACGATCCCCACTATTTTTGCAATCAAGTAAACCTTAACTCTTTTCTTGAATTTGTTTGGCATTGTGCTTTTATGTTGCAGGTGATGGCAAGTGATCTGCAGGGAAACATAGAGCAACTGAATAATGGCATAGCGTTCCTCATCAGGCACTCACAAAAACTGTTCAAGGTAAGCAGCTTTAAAGGCTGTTTTTTCTGATGACCTCTTGTTCTGTAACTGTAGTTTGTCTTACTTAAGAACTGTGTACAAAACACTACATGCAACATGCTTTCCTGTTGTTGCTTTACTCTGTGATAGGAACAGCAACATGAGGTGTAATTCTAATTGGTGCCTGTATTCTGTGCTAATATTTTCTTTTGCATCAAAACAAAACACAGGCAGGCCTTTCTAATTAGATGTCATTTGAATAGATAAATATAATACATCCTCTGAACCTTTCATTTTAAGCAGTGGTTTTGCCAGGTTTACAAGAAAGGCAAACAGGGTAAAGAGATGTAATTTACATGTGATAGAAATATCAATAAAAGCTATTTGTTTATCAAAGTGTCAGCAGCCTTTTAGATCTCAATGACTCGCTTATATTTCCTCATTCACATTGTTTGCCTGCTATATTGCACACACAATCTATCCTTCCAAGTGAACATTGGCAGCTTTAATACACCGTTGTTTGTGGTGACAGTGAGATCATTCCTAAATACCAATCATATTAATCAATGGTACATTAGATTAATTCTTAACATGGATCTTTCATCAGAGGATTTAATTTACATGTTTACTTTCATTGAAGGCACCTACATACATCAAAGAATATACCCGCATATACTTCACAGGATCAAAAACTCTTCAATCAAAGGTTAGTTTTTGTCCTTTGTCTTTTCTTCTATTTCTAAGTTCATCTTAATAAAAAGACAGAGTCTTAGCACTGCATTACATTTATCTATAAGGTTATTTTCAAAGCTCCCAGTGTATTTTGTTTCCTGTGCTAACTTTTGAATCCAGTAACTTCTGTATTTGGTTAATTTTAGGTACTTCATGTCTAAATACAGAACCTCGAGAGACTCTTATCTGTTACTGGGCACTTAATAGAATGATTTTCAAAGGACGTTAAAATAAAACTTTTGAATGCTGTGTCAGTACTCAGCTCTTAAAGCTATTTGTTTGTTGTTCACATGTTTGTGCAGTGTGTCACTCAGCTGCACACATTTTCTTGTGGTCACGTCACTTGAAAAGAGTTTGTGGTTGCTGTGAAGTAGCAGAATTTAAAATATCTGGTCACATGTTATGTTTGACTTTTCTAGGATGATTTGACACTCTGTTCTGGGACTAAAGATGGGCCCATGACTGCAGTCATAGCTGCCTCCCCCTCTCCTTCCATAAGAACAATCAGAGGTGAGGTCAGCAGCACCTCCACTACCGGGTCAACTGAGAGTTACACTGAATCTGCCCTCAGAGAGCTTTACCAGCAGGTCACCAACATGCCTGAGTCTGCCAAAAAGAAGAAGCTCATCAGACAGGTACAGTAGGTCAACATACCCATCGCGAGGGGAAAGAACACGCAGATAAACTATTTGCAACCCTGCACCTAAATGTGTTGTATTTGTGTGTGTAGTTCGATAAGCAGCCTTTGCTGACACCTTCGGCTGACTCTCGGACACCATTCAGCAGGAAACACTGGCGTTCACGCTCTTTAGGTGGTATTATCAAGGTTTGTTGACAGTGGTTCTGTGTACAGGGATAGCCTTCACTTTTCAGCCTTCATTTTGTTTCAGTTTTTAAGTGTTTTTCATGCTTACCTTACACTTACAAAGCCAGTTAAACAAAAGTACCCCATGACGTTTTGTATTACCAGTAATGCTACTGAATGTTTTTCTTCGTAGAACAATAAGACTGCAAGCGCATGTAAGCAATGTAGGTTTGAAAGTATACTATGATAAAGGAAATGCATTCAACATGTTTTTAATGTCTCATACACACGTGCATTTTGAGGAAAAACATTTAAAAAAACAAGTTTCTTTACAATGAAAAATCAACAACGTATCTTTAATGTAGCCCTACGCTTGAAACATCTCCCAGTAATGAGTTTTTGTTTATAAAACAGAGGAAGGTGTTGGGAAGCCAAGTATTAACAGAGAAAGAGAACCGCAGACTGCAGAGTCCTCTACCCAGCAGCCAATTGATGGCCAGGGAAGTGAAAACGCCAGCTGTGGAGGAGTGAGTATGACATTATTACACCTCAAAGCAAACATTTATGAAACAAGTCTCAGAATGACAATGTGTGCCTTGTGTAACATGGGAGCAATCAAATCATCGCTATTAGAAAACATCATCGCCTACTGTTGTGGTCCTGTAGGCTACAACAGGTATAGCCTGACATTACAACGTCAGGATGACTAGGCCAATTCAAAATGCTTTACAAACTGTGAAATTGTCTGTAACATTCCCCGATGATGATGATGATGATGATGATGATGATGATGGACATGTATGGAGAAACACTTAAGTAGTAATTCACTTTTATTTAAACCAAACCAATCAAAATGTCACGTTTAAATTGTGGGACAGCACGATTCACTCCCAAAAGTGTCATCAACCAGTGACAAGTAGTTTTCCTCATGACTGTCCTCAAACAGTTTCTTTGGCACCTCCAGCCCTGTCTGTGGTTCACCACAGGCAAGCCTGGCCTCACTTTGACTCAACAGTGCTTACATAGCTAATGATGCCTGATGTACTCTGCTGAAAGGATAAAAAAAAAAACTAATCTTTTTTTTTCTCCCTCTCTTCTCATCTCGTCCAGGATTAATCATCTTTAAAATAATGTGCTCTTCACAACTAAGGAAACATCAGGCTGACTGTTATGTATTGGGGTATTAAAGGATCTTCTTGAGGCATCGACACAAACTAAACAGTGTAAGGCACTGTACAGTTTTGTTTTGACACCGTGTTTGGATCTGTACTCGGCTGTTTTTTTTCTTCTTTTTCTCAAGAAGTAAAGTATATGTGTTAAAGGTTAGTAGATGGCATGAAACCACCACAATCGCTTTGCAGTCTAGGAATTTTTACTTCAGCTAAGTGACATAAAAGGGGTTAGGGGACAACAGTGAGGACTTTATGTGCTTAATTTTAAGTCAATGCAATTCACAAGGTGTTCCAACTTAATGTCCTTATTTGTTTTTCTTTCACGATGTTCAGCAGGATGCGAGTGACACCAATGAATTTGAGGGTATTTTAGCTTTATCATCGACATGTTCACGCAAACAAGTTTATTTAATATTTGTATTTATTTTTTATTAGTCATTTAGATGTTTCAAGTCCTGGAATCCAGTGCATCAGATGCATGGATCAAATGTGATGTGCAGGCTTTTCTATTAAAATGTTACACGTTTGTAAGTTATAGTAAGTTTAGTTAGACTCACACAGTCAATGCAGTCATGTCAAAGTGGCAAATTCTGAGATGTGCCTTAAAGTGAATATATCTTAAATTACTGTATAATGCAATTTGTATTTAACATTTTCTCTTTACATTCCTGTCAGCTTTAAGAGTGTGCTCAAAATATCTATTTAGAATGAATTCAGGTGTCAGTAAAATAGGAGTGAAGACTAATGAGAATGAAGAATGGAGGATGGGAAGGCCAAAGGACCAGCTTGTGTAGATTATATAAATAGTTGTCTTTGTTTTCACTAGCTCAAATCTTGGGTGTCAATGCTGTGATACTTTGAAATACTGCTACTTTAAAAATACATCTTGTTTTTGCATCTTAAATTTTAGTTTTTCTTTCTCAGATCAGTTTTGTGACTAGTTTCACATTGTATACAGTTTTATAGCTTCATATGCATTTGTATCTTTACAGATATTCAACTATTTAATGTAAGGTTTGTTCTACTATTTAAAAAGTTGTAGTGTCTATTTTTATCTTTTTTTTTTATTGCCAGGGGTTAGTTAAACGCAAATGAAGATTCATTCTACTGTGGTTGTTAACCCAGGTGCTTTCTGAGAGAGTTTGAGCCACTGCTACTTCTATAACCTGCTTGTTGTCTTACTCTTTAAGTAGCAGTTTACTGTTCAATGGTCACTCTGCCAAGCTGTTACAATTCAACTATAATGTGATTATTGCCAACATGGTCAACTTAATTGACCATGTCAACTGAAGATGCTACTGTGAAGCTATGCAACTCACTGTAATTAAAAGACATCAAGCAAAGTGCTGTCGTTGTCTTTTCATTTGAAGTGTTAGAATGTGTTTTAGTAGGATGAAGATGTAATTATGAACCTTTTCTTGTTTTGCCACTTTTCCTAAATTATGGTGTTTTTCATTTCTTTGCCCTACCTGGAATTTGAGTAATGTTGCTCTCTGCAGCTGTATGGTGCAGTTTTACGTTCAGCCACAAGGTGCTGCTGTTTAGTTGCAAATAATTAGTCAGCTAAAGCCCCTATAGGTAGTGTACAACATCTCCTTTGATCTGGTTGAAATAGAGACAACTGTTAAAGGCAGGTCAGTATAAGGGAAGTCTTCATATTGACTACTCCTGTGCTGTGGTGTTAAATACCCTAAATAAGTTTATATGTGAACAAAAAAAACGATAAAGTAGGCTAATACAAGAAAACTGATATGCATTAGCCTAGTGGCTACTGCATAATAAAACCTTTTATACAATATTTCCCTTAAAGACAATATATGCTACTTTACGCTTCTCAATCTCCCTTCCTTTGACCTCCCAACAGTACACGTCCCAATCTCATACAGCCAGAAAGCAGTCAAGTTGCTTGTAAACTTTTAAGCTTACAGTTTCCATTGCAGCAAATGAAAAAACAGAAAGTTAACCAAGCGCGTGTGACAACATATGTGCTGAAATTTACAGAGATGTCCAATCAAATTTAACCAAATGTAAATCCGTGTTAAGCTAAATATGGCCAACAATAATAAATACCCACAGGGCGACCAACATTGTTGCTGTTTGCAGTAAATGATTTGCCAAAATTGAACCTATTTTATGGAGTTGGAGGGTGAGTGGGTGGATAGTAAGAGTGAAGGCAGCTCTCCACAATAGGAGGAATGTCTCAGTTTGTCATTATGGTGTCCATGTCAATGCATGTTTGGTATTGTAAGTATATGTTGTAAACATCTGTGAGAATGGGTCTGCTTTTTCTCATGTTCTGTAAATATACATCAGACAGCTTCCATTATAGGAATAGTATTGTTTTACAGCCAAAACTCCAGAGGGGTTTTATTTAGCATTCCTACTCCAGAATGAGCAAGATGACTGTAAAATGATTCAGACATACTGTAATCAACTTTACATTATCTAGTGTGCACACAAACCCACAAGCATATATGAGGAGTGGATATGTTTTTGCTTTAAATGCGTGCACTAAAATACCTTTCAGACTGAGCTAATTCTGTCTAGAACTACAGATAGTGAAATACCACACTAAAGGAGAAAAAAACTATTCAAGGTTAAAATACTTCTGGTGACTCCAGCATAGTTTTGTATTTTTTTTTCTCAACTATGGACAATGGTGGAATTTTTCTTGCCCTTTCTCTGTGCCACAGCTCTTCTGAGGGTGAAATACAAATAACTTGGGTTTCAAGCATGCTGTGGAATTTTCTGGATGCTAAATTTGGTTTCTTTCTTTCTCTCTATCAAGCACATTTCAATTTTGTAAGTCAAGCTTGTAGGAAAAAAAATAAATAATCATTCCTCTATTCATCCGCGAGCAGCTGACAGCTTCGTGGTGATGAACCATTGGTTTCTTTGATTTCTAACTTTGGGTACAAGCTGAAGGAAAAAATATTTATTGAACTCCACAGGCTTCGGAACTACTGTGAACTACTGTGAACTGTGAAGTGGGTGCTATTCCACATTTATTGCAGTTATTTCCTCAACAGAGTCAGTTGTTGGTGAGCTCTTATGTTTTGCAAACTCCTCTCCCAGACTAATTGTAAATTGCTGCCATGTCCTCCCACGGCGTTGAGAGCAGCAGAATAATTCCTGTTGTGTTTGTGTGCATTCCTATCACAACTCTGTGAGAACGGAGGGACGTTACCACCACCCCCCATTACCACTAAACAGCACTGTCTCCTCTTTAATTAGCCATTCATAGACACAGATTCACTGCATCGACACTTTTACCGGGATAGATTGAGGTCTGTGTGAGTACACCTGCGTGTGCATACATACACACACATACACACCTCAGTTTATGTACGAGTTTCCAGTTGGCATACAGATACACACAAATTCAAATGTTTCTGCTTGCATCTTCACTGTTTTTTTTTCTTCTCTTTGTGCCTTTGTTAATTAAAGTGTTCTCGGGTCTATGGGATTGTGCTGATGTTTATGTGGGGAGGGATCCACCCTGCAGCAAAGCCCTGTAGAATTAGACCAGAGACCCTAGTGGCTCGAGCTGAGCCAAGCACAGCCATGGCCGAGGATAGCAGAGGTGTTTGTTACTTTTAGTTTAGTTTTAGTACCAAACGTTTAGTTGATTTTTTTTAAAAACAGAGTAGTTACGAAGCAACTAAATGCTAATTAATGAATTAGTAGTAGTAGTTCCTTGATGATTCTGAACCAAGAATTATATAGTGAGTTGTGCAAAAACAGAAAAAACTAGACAGCACAAAAACTGACAGACGCTATGCAAATCAATATATGAGCCAGCGTATAATAATTAGTTCCTAGATATCTGTGAATCTCTACATGAGCACCTAATGAATCATTCTTGATTAATGCTAAATCAGGTGCTAAATGACACTAAACCAATAATGCATCACTGCCTCCTTGCTTACTTACCTCCCTATTAGCGGGTGTCAAACTATTAATATTTTGTAGAATAGGAAAGCGGCCAAAGTATTAGTTATTGGTCTTGGGGCCATTTAGCAGCCTTAATCAGGACTGCCTAATTAAGTAGGTGATCAGTATGAAGATTCATAGATATCTAGGAACTAATCATTACCCATTTGTTCAATGAAAGTTATGCAAAAAGTGCTAGTTTCTCTTCTTCCTTGGTAACTACTTCTTCTAATTTTCTGTACTGTATTTTAAAGTGTCACCATTTGTTTTATTGTGTGGATAACTGTGAACAATCCACTGTGGATTGAACCTATTAAAAAAACAAAAAAAAACAAAAGCTACCCACATCCAGAAAACTGATTTGCAATTCCACGAACTGTAAATCAATATGCATTTGGAAATGTTTGCTGAAATCTACAATTACACTGTCGACAGCAGCTGGACTCTAATATATCCACTGTTTTAATATAGTGTAAACATTTGCAAAATAATATTTATTAAGAATTACTTTAGAGCAAATAATGGCCTGCATATGCTGCCTATCATTCAATTTCCCCTTCTCAACACAGTCCACTTTATGCTTTGAGTCCAATTCAGGGAATGCATGGTCCTGGCATTAAGAGGGGGATTGTGTGCCAATTACTGCCATCAATCCAAATAACAGAGCAGGTATGGTTGTGAGTGTAGCTGTTTATCTTTTAATTTGTATATATTAGGATATAATCCTTGTCCCTGTGCCTATGCTGTGCTTAAAATATAGTGTTGACTTACTTTTTATGGCTGTGGTCTGCCTTCCCAACAGATCGTGAATATTTGTGAGTGTGTGTGCGTGCAGTTCTTCATTCCAGTTCCCTGCTGCAGCTTCTGTGTGTGTGGCCACACTTGATCTACATGTTAAAACCCACATTTACAGATTATTTATTCCGGATTTTTGCCTCCAAGGACTGAGGTGTTGATTCCTCTCTTCCCTAGTGGATTCTCCTTCGTTACATGTACGCATTCACACACTCACACAGCCCGTTCTCCCCACAGCCTCTCCCTTCGGGCAGGGGTTATGCAGTGTCATGCAGGTTAGGTCTCTCTTTAGGGGTTCGTCTGGAGGCAAACCTGAGAGAAAAGGAGTGGAGTGAGTGAAAAAAAGAAAAGAAAGATACTTGGAGTAGATTTGTATTGTGAATAGAATCAAGGGAATGAGAGAGGGATCTCGAGAATGAGAGTGAGTTCAGGCAGGGTTCTGGCGGGGGGGGTGTTGTGTGAGGAGGGGGAGGAGAGGAGGGGTAGGGGTGGAGTCGGGGGGCTCTGCTATTTGTAGATCCTTGTGATGGATGACTGGTGTGTGTGTGTGTGTGTGTGTGTGTGTGTGTAAGAGAGAAAGAGAGAGAGAGAGAAAGAGACTGTTTTTTTTTCTCTTTCTGCTCTTTCCCTATTCCCTCTCTTCAGACGAGCAGAGCAGAGCGGGACTGAGTGAGAGGAGGACAGAGACGCAAACGTGTACAGACCAGAGCACAGCAACTCCACAAAGACAAGAGAGAAGAGTTTGCAAGGAGAAAATAAGATAAAGAAAACAGCTTTTTTTCCATCAGCAAACTGTGGTGGATATCATACCTACATCAAAAGAAATCTAGAAGAACAAAAAGGATTTGCTTTGCTTCACAGCTGAGAGGAAAATATTAGCATTTCTTTCAATTTAGTTTTCTATTTTTATTCACCACAAATAATATAATAAATTATATAATTATTCTAGAGGACTTGCAAGGTGTAGCAGGACTCCTTTTTGCAGAGAAGGAGAGAAAGGTGGACAGAAAGAAGTAAGAGGTTTGTTGAAGAACAGCTTGCTGCAGTGGTGGTGAATATGCCCGTCAGAGGTAGCTGTCTTGGGGCAGGCATGGGCAGGCTGGCCGGACAGCCACTCTGGATGTGGGTGGTGATGCTCTCTGCTCTGCTCATGGGCAATGCCAGTGCCTGCCCAGCCCTGTGTACCTGCAGTGGCACCACAGTTGACTGCCATGGACTGGGACTCAAAACCATGCCAAGGAATATTCCCCGCAACACTGAAAGACTGTGAGTACCATCTCTACTCCTTGTGTGTGTGTGTGTGTATCTGTGCGTGTGTGTGTGTGTGTGTGTGTGTGTGTGTGTGTGTGTGTGTGTGTGTGTGTGTGTGTGTGAGAAACTCCCTGACTGTGTTCCTCTGTCTTCTTTATTCACTATTTCCCTTCTGTCCCCTTGCTATATTGAAGTGGTGCACATGACTTTGCTTAGACTGAACGAGAACAATAGCTCTGCCTGTAAAGCTGTGTGTGTGTGTGTGTGTGTGTGTGTGTGTGTGTGTGTGTGTGTGTGTGTGTGTGTGTGTGTGTGTGTGTGTGTGTGTGTGTGTGTGTGTGTGTGTGTGTCAGTCACTGGCATTCCAGTCAGGTATAAATAGGCATGAGGGGAAAGAGCAAGAGCGGATGTGTGCCTCTCACATGTGTCCATTATTTACTTACCTGCTTTTTCATACTTGCTGCAAGTATTTTATGTTATGTATTTTTTAATCCTAAAAGCAAATAAATTGAGGTTAATTTTGGCTCCACTTTTTAATGGGACATACAGTACAGGCCAAAAGTTTGGACACACCTTCACATTCAATGTGTTTCTTTATTTTCATGACTATTTACATTGTAGATTCTCACTGAAGGCATCAAAACTATGAATGAACACATATGGAATTATGTACTTAACAAAAAAGTGTGAAATAACTGAAAACATGTCTTATATTTTAGATTCTTCAAAGTAGCCATCCTTTGCTTTTTTATTAATAAGGGGAAAATTCCACTAATTAACCCTGACAAAGCACACCTGTGAAGTGAAAACCATTTCAGGTGACTACCTCATGAAGCTCATTGAGAGAACACCAAGGGTTTGCAGAGTTATCAAAAAAAACAAAGGGTGGCTATTATGAAGAATCTAAAATATAAGACATGTTTTCAGTTATTTCACACTTTTTTGTTAAGTACATCATTCCATATGTGTTCATTCATAGTTTTGATGCCTTCAGTGAGAATCTACAATGTAAATAGTCATGAAAATAAAGAAACACATTTGAATGAGAAGGTGTGTCCAAACTTTTGGCCTGTACTGTACATTTAGAGATGTAAAAGTAAAGTTTGACGTAAAGTTTAAATCTTAAATTATTGTGAGGCAGAACCACATCTGCTGTCTGGTCCTGTCTGTCCTGGTTCTGTTATGTTTGGGGACATGTTTCCCCCACTCATATCATGTGTCTTGTCTGTGCAGCACTGTGTCTCTCTTTATCTCTTTTTTTCCCCCTCTTCCCCCTTTTCACTTTTTCTCTACTCGTGGGCCAAAGACTCCCCTCTCACTCCCTTCCCAAACCCCTGAACACTCACTCCACAAATTGTTAAATCATGTAGAAAATTAAGCAAATCTGCTACTTAAGTGAGTCTTGCACGAGAATCACGTAGCTGTCTTGTAAAAAAGAAAAAGGATGGGAGATGGAGGAAAAGGTGAGGCAGACGCCAGCTTGTAGAGTGGAGTTTCTCTATCTTTTCTGACAATCCTCTGAAATATTCATCAGCAAATCAGAAGTGAGGAGTGCAAGGAAAAATAGATTGTTCTATTTCAGCTTTTAGAATATCAGTCCTGAATAAAACATGCGGTGGTAACGGAGGAGAGAAAGCCTGTGTCAGAGGCAGCATTGGAATAGTGGGAGCTAGCTGCATATTTTATGCTTTTCATATTTAATTTCTAAGAACACCTTTTTTTTGTTGCCTTGCGGTCTGCATGTTTCCGGGTTGCTTATGTGCACATGCTAATTCAACATTGAAGCAGAGAGGAAACACGGTCATTTTGTGGTTTCCTTTTACATGAATGGCCATTCACACTGGAAATATACCCTGCCCCTGCACTCAAGAGCATTTCTGTGTTAAAAGTTGTTTGTGCATTCATAGGTCATGTACAGCAGGGGATTTTATCGTTGTAACATCTCTGGGTGTTTTCTAGCATGTCTAGCACACTCAGGATGCTGCATTTTAAATATTATGCGTGTAAAGGTCATGTGTAATTTATTCCTGGGTCGTTGCCTTTTTTTGGGTGTGTGGTGGTGCATGTATTAGCTGTGTGTGTAGGTCATTTAGAATATAGCCAGTCTCCACAGAGAAGCACTACTTAACAATAGAGACTATCGTCTTCTGCAGGCTGTTACATAGGGTGATTCATCAAGGTGAATGTGCAAGTCAACGCAGCCCACCCTGCCTCACATGATGGTCCCATGTGCATAGCCAGATTTATGTGTATGCATTTGGAAAATATGTGTTTATGTGAATGAAATTGTGCAACCGCTACTGGGGTCAAAGATGAGTAATGAGTTGCTCATGTTTTTATACAATTGTCCCAGAAGTTGGTGGCTCTCGTCTATAGGATAAAATGTTAAGAGAAGCCTTTTCTTTGTAGAAATTCATTCAAATTACAAAAACAATCAAATGTGTATTGTTGCAAAATGTACTTGACTCACTTGGAAGGAGGCAACGTAGTATTAGTGTTGGGAAGGAAAGCAGATGCAGACTAGAGAAAGCTAACAAAGTAGAAGAGGTTGCGCTTCACTTTACTCTGCGTTGCTGTATATTTATGGATATATGTGAATGCATATGTTTTTGTGCTCATGTATACAGGGTGATGCTTTTCGGAGTGTTAGAGAAGGAGGGGGTTGGTTTTGGGAGAGAGTGTGTGTGTGTGTGTGTGTGTGTGTATGTGTGTGTGTGTGTGTGTGTGTGCGTGCGGGCGTGCGTGTGTGTTTGTGGGGCGGGGTGTGTGTATGGAGGGTGTTGAGACAGACAGCAGAATCCCATTTGCACTTGTCAGTGTGGGTTTGGATCAGGTCTGACCCCTGCGCTCCTCAAACTGAAGCCTGTAATGAGACTGTGAGCTCCACGTATTAAAATCACACCCTGCCTCTTAGGGGCCACCGGCCGCTCCCTCCCCCTTTGCTCCCTCTCTGCATCCATCCTCTGTTCTTCCTTGTCTTTATTCATCTGATGTATGTGGCAAAATAGCAGAAATCACAGTGATATCAGGTTATGCTGAGAGAAAATCAACATCTGTAAGGTTGATTAAAGTGACTTTACACAGACACTAAAGGTTGTTAGTTAAGCGTTTAGGTGGACAGGTATTGACCAAACCTGCAGCCCTTCTCTATCCCTTCTTTATCTCTCTAACAGCCCTGCTGTTTAGTAGGTGTGTCTCATCTGTGAATGGGTTGATTTGCAGAAGCGGAGGAGCTGTGTGTGTGTGTGTACCTTCATTTAATTACAGAAATCCAGTGTATTGATGATGTATTTTCTGTGCCAGAGGAGGAGGCTGCACACTGTGTGTGTGTGTGTGTGTGTGTGTGTGTGTGTGTGTGTGTGTGTGTGTGTGTGTGTGTGTGTATATATGTGTGTGTGTGTGTGTGTGTGTGTGTGTGTGTGTGTGTGTGTGTGTGTGTGTGTGTGTGTGTGTGTGTGACTGTCGGTCTGTCGGTTTTTGTACATGCCTGTATAAATCTGATGTTCACTTGTGTTTGTTCATGAACTTGAGCATGTGCCTCTCTATGTGAGCATGCGTGCAGTGAATAAGTAATGTTAGATGAAAACACATGAGGTTTGGTAGTCGTTGAAGATGAAGGGCTCCCTTGCTGTGATAACCATGTTTATGTATTTGGGGGTTGGAGGTGTGTGTGCATGTGCCAGGGAATGCCTGCGGTGTTTTGGCACCAGCACATAGCTGGTACAACTGACAGCTCACCGGCCACCTGATCCATAATTTACCCTGACAAGACTGATCACAGCCTGCCCACTACCTGCCAGCTCTGCCTATGTGACCAAAGTAGAAAGAGCGAGATGGGAATAGACAAAGAAGTGGCGTGAGGGGTAGAGCTGTGGGGGTCGAGAGCAGGATGAGAAGATCCTTCAAGGCGAGGCTGGCATAGAAACTGAGGCGGTAATGAAGGGATTACTGCACAGGAGTGAAGATACGTGTAACTCAACCACAAAGCTAATGAATGAATAAACAAGATTATGATATTTATTATAAAGGGCAAAATAGGTCTAGCCCTGAGGCAGACTGAATTTCATTCAGGTCCTTTTTTACAATCTAATATATCCATCCTCATAGTAGGTAACCCTATGAGGAGCAATAATGCCTGGAATGAAGATCATTCAGAGAATGTTTATGCTCAGTGGAGGATTGTGAAATTACAGACCTGGGACTCAGTCATTTCAATTTACTGTCTTCACTTCACAGCTGTGGTCTTTTCTCTTGTACTGAATACTGAGGTGGACGCCATCACTATAGCTGTCTTTTAAGTTCAGTATTTTGTGAGATGTCGTGAGTCCTCTGTCAGACAAAGTATGTGGTAATATAGGTATTGTGGGCCAAAGTAGTTCCTAGTAGTTTCTATTTTTCAATTGGTTCAAGCATTTAGTCACCTTTTTATATTTTACATCATGTACCATAAGCATGTTGCTTGCCTAAGCATGGTGATGACAGACTGCTGAGCATCAAAGCCAGCTGCTGTGTGTCTAAACTCACCCAACACCCACTGGCCTGCTCTCCTGATGAGCGCAGCTACTTTATGGAAATGTGTAATTACACTCATGAGAGAAATGACCCCTTCAATGTGTGTGTGTGTGTGTGTGTGTGTGTGTGTGTATGTGTGTGTGTGTGTGTGTGTGTGTGTGTGTGTGCGTGTGCGTGCGTCAAAGAAAGCCTTCCAACACTTTACTTGTGTGTGTCTGACATGCCTGACAAGCATGTGCATATGTGAGTGTACATGCGTGATTGCTTTGCACGCCTATCTAAGAGAGGCTGTATCTCAGCAGACCATGAAAATCGAATTTGGAGAATCCACCTAGATCAGCTTTCATCTCTCAGAAGTCCATCTTTCCTTTTAACCCTCCTGGCTAGCCGGTAGAAGCTGGCAATGAAGAGTGAAGTGTGTGTCTGCGTGTGTGTTAAAATGCAGTGAACATTCTCCTGACGTTGTAGATATGCCTTCATAATCCACATTTCACGCTAGTCAAAATGGTTTTGATGTGATACAAGTTTGAAAGGAAATTATTATAAGCAGCAATCCAGATTTAGGGGCCGCTTCAGATCTGCATCGGTCTGCGCTCTTATCCTATCAGTACTGTGTTTAATGCAACATTTTAGTGCTGTGTTTAATGCAACATTTTAGTTAGTGTTTTAATATATTCTGCTGAAGTCGGTCTTAATTCTCAAAAACTAGATTAATCAATTAATCTGTCAATTATGTTCTCAATTAATCTATGAATACTTTTTTCCATAAAAGTCCAGAAAGAGTTTAAGGTCTCGAAATGTCTAGTTTTGTCTGACCAACTGTTCATTCTCCAAAGATATTTGGTTAACTGTCATATATGACAAATTGGAGCAGCAAATTCTCACATTTTATCAGCTGAAACCAGTGAATGTTTGGCATTTGTGCTTGAAATATGACCAGCACAATTACTTGATTGTCAAAACAGTTGTAGATAAAAACATTTTTGATTGACTAATCCTTTAATTGACTTATCATTCCGGCTTTGCAGTGGGGTTATCTGCTAGCAGATGAGCTAATCTTTGTAAAGAGCTAGAGGAATGCAGATATCAGCATGCTCAGTGGGGGAAGAGGGCCATACATAGAACAACTCTTTATTCACAGGGACCAACAGACAGATTCCAGCACACATGCAGCATCCATCAAATCACCAGTCGTCAGCGCACATCTGTCAGGCAAACGTCTTCTCAGTATTCTGTGTGGAATAACTGAAACATAATAGATGTGGCAGAGCAGATGTTGTGTCCACATGTTACACTTTACAGTACACATTCATACAGCCTAAATGTCTTCATGCGGGACTCAAAGCCACAACAGAACCTCAGCGTCTCTCACTAAACAAACTACAGATACAGTTTAAACCATGAAAGACCCTTCAGTCTTTGCTTCTACAATAGCCATGTGTGTGTTCTTTTTCCAGCCTGTGGCAGTAACACACATTTGAACAGATGTTTAATTGATTCACTTCGGCCTGAGAGAGTGTCATATCTACATCTATGTTTGATCAGAAAGTGGCTGAATGCTACTTTCCTCCCTTGTCTTTTCCGTGACTCCTTTTTCCCATCTCAGTCTCTCTTGCTCTCCGTCTAGTTTTTGCTTACAGCGGCAACTGCTACATGAAAAAAAACTCAGTGGCTCCCTGTCAAGGTTGTTGTTGTAGTGTAAAGGCCAGGTAAAAACAGCAACAAACAGATGCTTGGGTTTTGGTCCCTGACTTTTACCTGTAGCCATTTATAAAATATGAAAGGCTCTGGAAGATGCAGGAGAACCTGCACGGATCAAGACTTCAAGAAGGGGTTGTGTGTGTGTGTGTGTGTGTGTGTGTTTGTGTGTGTGTGTGTGTGTGTGTGTGTGCGCACGCGCGTGTGCGCGTGTGTTAGATGTGCTTGATGTTTACCTTTTCTATCAGTAATCTTGCTCCTGAGGCCTGACTGAGCAGACTGCAAACTGTAAATAGCCTATGAGGAGCCTAGGAGCAGGGAAAACACTCTCAGACGTATTTGCGCGCGCACGCACGCACACACACACACACACACACACACACACACACACACACACACACACACACACACACACACACACACACACACACACACACGTCCAGTGGAGGGCCTTGACTGCTTGTCTGAAAGCCACATTTCAATGGAGAGGGAATGTTTTGTTCAAGCTAAGCAGAAATCTGACCTCTTAGTGTGGATAGAAGTGTTCCAGTTGCATTAAAAGAGTTTGTTGTTTTGGTCATGGTGGTCTGCTCTCTCTCTCTCTCTCTCTCTCTCTCTCTCTTTTCTTTCTCAGTCCCTCTATCTTTGTGTAGGAAGTTGTTGTGAGCCCAAATGGTACTGCCTGGTTCCGTAGCCTGTTGGACCAACTATGTAGGTCACTTTCTCCTCATAGTCTACCAGGCCTCATTTCTACACTGACGTTTCCCAGACAGCCCGTCAGCTCCTCAAAGCTCCGCAGCAACTCGCAACACTCCACCACACTGCTCCACGCCGTCGCTTTCAGGCAGCTAACAGCACTGTCAGAGCAGCTCTCTCTTATTTCTCTCTGTCTCTATCTCTCAGTGACTCCATTCACCCCCCCTGCCACCTCCCCCCCTTTCTCTCCTCCTGTGTGTTTCACGGCTGTCACATCCATATGTCGTGGAGTATGGAGGAGGAGGAATGCTTCACTCTTCCGCAGCTTCTCAACCTGTTCAGTTCATTCATTAGGGAGAGCGCTTGCTGGTCTGGTCAAATAGCATTATCACTGTGTGATTGTGGTTAATGAGCATTCACGTTATGGCTGTACAGGACCTCAGGCTTCTGATCATCAGATTGCTTCCACAGTGAGGAGTTTGGACAGCACTGTGCCACCAATCCCCCATCAGCTGGCTTCTGTCTTCCCTGCCACGCTAAAGCTGTTCAGGACAAATGGTCCTGTGGCGCTCACAGCAGCAATACAGAATGAATGCACTGCAAAAAATAAGCACCTTGATAAGTCATTTAAGTGTGATTTCAAAGAGGAAGGGGGTGAGATGCATTTACTCCCAGTCAAAACCATGACTTGTTCCATCGGGATGAACTTTGACCTGCAAAATAGCAAGACTCATCCATGTCCAGTTTGATTTCTAGACAATGGATTATCATGTTGCTCTTTTAGTTTGTCCTTGCTTGTATACCTGTATGAGTGAGAGAGAGAGAGAGAGTGTGTGTGTGTGTGTGTGTGTGTGTGTGTGTGTGTGTGTGTGTGTGTGTGTGTGTGTGTGTGTGTGTGTGTGTGTGTGTTTGTGTGATTGTTAAGATAGAAAATAAAGTGTTTGATAAAATGTGTACTATTTTTCTCTTGTGAAATGCTTTTGTTAGCCTGCTAGCCATGTTTGCAATCCTGGCTACACTGTGTCTTGTCCTGCCTACTTTTTTCCAGAGCCTGTGAGTAAGCTTTGCATTGCCAATTGTTTTGTGGCTGCAAACAAGTGACTATTAAACTGAAGCTTGATACCAAGTGACCCATGTCTAACCCTGGTAGTGAATTAGAAAAAGAGTGTGACCACAACATTTCCAATGCTCCCCCAAGAGTCTAAAGTGTTGCAGCAATTTAGCTGATCACATAAAAATGGACAGTTTTATTAAACTGTTGCGGCATGAATTGATAATGTTGGTGAAATGCTTTTCAGCCAACAGTAGTTTTTCTTGTGATCATTATGTTCTTTTGCTATGGCTAACTCCCAACAGAACACAATTGCCTTTCCCACAGGCAGGCTTATGTACATGCCAGTGGTGTGCTTGTGTTCATTCTTTGATACAGTATATGTATATGGTCTTTGTGTATGAGTGTAAGAAACGGTACCCATGTGGATATTTGCATCTGCGTGAGTGTGTCTGTATGCGGGCCTTTGTGTGCCGGTTTTCTTTTCCTCCCTCTTGTCTTCGGGTTTTATTTCATGTAATGTGCTCAATTCCAACTAGGCCCCCCTCAGCTGAGGTACCCCAGCAGCTGGCAGAAATAAACATAATGAGTTTCTCAGCATTGTAGCAGCGCTCTGAGCACCTTTGAATTATAGAGATGTGGAGTGTTGGAGCATAGCTGCAGCTTGTCCACCCGATGGAAGGTGCACCAGCAAGTACTCCCAGGCATCAATCAGTTTGAGATGGAAGATGAAGAGGGATTAGATAGTGATGTCATAAATCCACTTGCTCTTCAGGAAGTGTGTCAGCAATGGGAATCCTTGCAGAGTTTCCACAGGATGGAATGGATTTGACTGAAGCAGTTGGAGGTAGAAATCCTTTGCTATAGGAACTGGGAATGATACTTAATAACTGTCTGCCTCTAAAGTAGTACTGCAGTACTGTAATGTGAAAACCCACACAAAGTCAGTGCGACAAAACATCTGTCAATGAAAGGAAAGAAAGTGCCTTTGCGGCTGTGCCAAAAGCCATTGCCTAGCCTCCTTTGATTGCAAAACAAAGAAAGTAGCAGTGACTGATATTGTAGCTAATAAACAGCAGATTTTTCTTTTAAGGCATTGACACCATATTTTACTTTGGCACACAGGGCCCTTATTTAGACGTGGAATTGTGTGTGTGTGCGTGCATAACTTTGCGAGTTTCCCCAGAGACAGAATACTCCCCTGGGTCAGCAGACGGTATCAGATGGGTCAAACACCAGGAACTTTAACACTATAAATGGGGTATAAAGCCCAGTGTCCACGTTATTATGAACCTTTCCCTTTTAATACAAAATGAGTGCTTAGGACAGTGGATTTCATAAATATGATCTTTACAGGGCAGCATAACAGTTACTTCAGAAGCTCATGTCAACATGCACAAGTCAGCAATCCTTGTAGCAGTGGGGATGTTATTATAAGGGACATTTTCAAGGAGCTAATTATCACCTGGGTAATTTTAAGGACTTGAAAACATTGCACGATTTCTGTTGCGAAATGCCAATGGAAAAGGTCAGAATATGTCATAAACACTGTGGATCCTGACTAGCTGAAACATCATAGGCTGCTGGTGGCATTTGAGCATTGCCTAAATGTCATGGTGTTGCTGAACAGGTGCATGGCTAATATGTTTTTTAAGATGGATACTTTCAGCAGCATAATGCATCATCGTTTGAAGACGTTTCCAGAACATTACATTGACTTCAGTTATCGGATCTCAGCTAACAAAACACTTTGAGATGTTGTTGCATAACGGATTTGATTAGTCACCTCTGGAGTACATGCAGAAACTATGGCATGTCTCTTATTACAGGATGAAGCAATACCTCATTGCTGGAGAAGGAAAGTGTAGTTTCATTTGTTTATGTGTGAGTCACTTTTCCACATATTCCTCCTATATTTCTCCCCTTTCTCCTCTTCTATCTTTCTCCTTTTTAATGTCCTCCGGGTGTCATCAGTAGTGACCACCCTGAAGATAAGAAGTTGGGAATCCGGAAGTGTGTGTGTGGGTGTATGTGTGTGTGCCTATTTGCGTAAGCACCTGTAATGAGCACCACATGTGTGTGTATCGGAGCCCAGGCTAATGAAGCCCAGTCCATTATTTATTTCCCGTGGCCCTGTCGCTTGGCCTGTCGATGCACCTGTGTACACACACACACACACACCATATGTCTATAATGACTGTTCTCTTTCGTACTGCATAGCGCTACAGTCCCTGGAGTGGTCATTAGACAGAGAAGGAGAGAGTGACTGAGGGAGAGAGACCAGTGCTTTTGGCGTAGATTTGGAACCAGTTTTTTGGTTGTGCTTTGGGGTTGGTGGTTGGGGAGTCAGAGTAGGGTGAACTCATCATGCTTAGAAAGTGCAGTAGCACAGAGAAACGTTTGCGTGCATTGCCGGCTTTCTGTTCCCTCTGTCATGAGAATACAATCTGCTACTGAGGTCCCACAGTCTTATGTAGCAACAAAGGACAATACAAACCTTTCTTATTTCAGCAGAGGTAACTGAACCAGTGAGGGTGCCACATTCAAGTTCAGCATGCTACAGTTAACATGAGACTTTGGAAAGAATTATTGTCAGCCATTAGATGATGGTTAACTTGTTAGAAACCAACAAAAAATGTAAAACCTATCTTTTTCAACTATTTTGTCTCTCCCTTCCTTTGCAGCGATGGCCAGCTCTCAGCAGGGAGGCTGCTCCCATTATATCCACAGCACTTAGCTTTTTGGCCTTGTAGCCCTGCCCAAATCCCCTCCGCTGGCTCCTGCTAATCCTTACCAATAGTAGGACAGGGCAGACAGAGAGAGAGAGGGGGGTTGGTGGGAGAGGGCTGGAATAGAAAGACAAACAGGCAGCTCAAATGTGACTTCCATTTTAATAGGACTTCTTATATCTCCCAGAGGAATTATAACTGAGCCTGAACTTCCCTCTAACACAACCTTACTGATTCCACATGTCAATATGTGTTACAGTTAACATCTAACGCAATTTGCATTTTATAAAAACACCAGCAATTAAAGACTCTCAGCATATATTACGCCAATAGCATACTTACATGCAAACAGCTTGGGGTACTGTGTGTGTACCGTGTGTGGCTGAAGTGTGTTGTGTGTGTTGCAAAGCTCCAGAGTTTGACTCAGGTATCAGTAGACAAAGATGCCTCCGTGCCACTGTCTGCTCCTTTAGTCATCAGGCGGACCAGGTTCAGAGGGAGAATGAAGATTAATTATTCATATATGTTTGCATGTCTGTCTTTGCAGGGAGCTGAATGGGAATAACCTCACACGCATCACCAAGAGTGACTTCGCTGGACTCAAGTACATTCGAGTTCTGTAAGTACTTGCCTTCATGTTCATGTATGATGATGAGATGTTTGTATGTGTATCTGTGGTGCATGTCCATGTCTGAGTTTATCTATTCATGCAAACCTGAGCTGTATCTAACCTTGGAGCTCACAAGTTGTACAGATATGCTACTCAAATTAGCATAAACCCAGTGAAGTGGAGAGGCTTCTGTCAAGAGTCCTACTCCAGAGTACATTAAGCTACTGAGTGACTGCAGCTAGCAAAGTAATGGACTCCTCTCTCACTGTATTCTGTATGTTGTTGTAGCACTTATTGTCCCTTAGATGCACACACACTCACTTGCCCTCTGTTACCAGACATCAACATGTAATGTGTACACAAGCGCCAGTCCTAAATAGGCTCTCAACACAGTTAACACATTCAGGTGAAGTCATTGACTCCCTCTGTGTTGAAATTAAACAGCACTTGTGACTTCAGGTATTAAAGTAGTTGTAAAAGTGTCAATATGTGTGCATGTGAGAGCACACTACGTTGTCACGGTGACGTGGATAGGTGTCAAAGCACAGGGTTATGGTAGCCAGGAACATGTTTTAAATATAAGTAACACGTGTTAATATCCAACTCGCACCCTACAAAAGCCTAGCGAAGACCGGATCTATTTTCAAGCCTCATCGTTACTCGCCCATCCCCCCTGTCTTCCCACTGCTCCATGTCCACTCTCGTCCTCCTATGCATGCCCCCTTTTCTGCACCACCTTCAACCCCTACGTGAAGGTTAAATGCCTTCATGTCGGCAGCTTGTCACCATCAAGTAAGAAGGAAACAACTTGCAGGAGTACTAAAGACAGAGCTTCCCTTGCTGTAAAGCCTATGATTCCCTCACAGCCACAACTGTGCTACACAGACACACTGCTCCCTTTCTGAAATGTCAGCCAACTACATACAGGATGCATGATTAACATGGTGTAGGTGCAAGGCATGTCTGTATGTGCAACCAGAAAAAAAGTCTGGGGGGTGACCTCTGTGGGGGCAACAGCATTAAGACTAACATCGGGTTGACCTCTGACCCCTGGGCAACCCTCAGAAGGAGCCAAACAGGAACAGAGGTTTATCTTTACAGTCAGCTGCCATCTATCTGTCAGTCTAAAATCAACACAGCTGATTTACCACTATTCGTCTGGCACTGGGTGCTTGGCTGGTCATCATGAGCAGTGTGTGTGTGTGTGTGTGTGTGTGTGTGTGTGTGTGTGTGTGTGTGTTTTTTTTTTTTGGGGTGGGGGGTTTTAGAAACAATAATAATAGAGGAACAATCTGGAAACAGCAGAAAGAAAGAGATCAGAAACTGAAAGCTACATGCCCTCAGACAAAAAGTTTTCTCAATTCAAAAGTACTCCATCTAAATTCATGAGAAAGAGATCGGAGGTGAATTGCACTTTTCTCTCTATGTTTATGGAGTGCGAGCAGTGATTAGCATTTATATTCGATGGGGAGGAAGCCCAGTATGCTGAGTTGCAGCGCGGCGTGGCCTCACTGGAGACATGAGAGGTTGCCTTCAACACAGAACAGTTGTATACGTAATGAAGGAAAGCTCTTGTTGCTTCTAAAGCTGTTGGACGCTTTTCTCTCCTTCCTGGCCTTGTGTTATTGTAATTCTTCCAAAACCATCCAAGCCTCTTTTTTTGTGCATTAGCTTTGGCAATGTAGGTGAGGAAAGGATGTGTTCCTGCTTGTGTATGTTTGTGTGCATCCATGTTTGTTTGTGTGTGACTAATAGCCTTGATGTACTGCCTGCAACTTTGATACTCTCCAACAGGCACAAATGCACATACACACAGCCCACTTTCCCTTGATTGTGCCAATTGTAAAAACCTTGGAGCCCACCTCAGTTTCCCTTCTCACACTTTCTGACCCCCTGCCTACCTTTCGTCTCGTCTCCACCCAACCGCTACACCCAGTGGACCACACCAGAGCTCGCATCCACACTTTCTGAGCCACCTTAGAAACTTTCCTGGCTGCTATTCCTGCTTCTTTTGCCAAGATTCCACACTGTGCCCTCAGTCCACACCGCTGCCCTCTGTGTGTGTGTGTGTGTGTGTGTGTGTGTGTGTGTGTGTGTGTGTGTGTGTGTGTGTGTGTGTGTGTGTGAGAGAGGTGTTAAATATACTGCACCCAGCTTGAATATACATACTGCAAGAAGGCCTGCACCCCAAAGCCCCCTATACTTTGTTAAAGCCTGAGTGACCTTCTACAGACTAGTAAAAAAGTCAAAGCCACACTGTATCTCGTTGTCTCTAAGGCTCTCTTTCTGTCCTCTCTCTGCAGGCAGCTGATGGAGAATCAGATTGCTGTGATTGAGCGTGGGGCTTTTGACGACATGAAGGAGCTGGAGAGACTGTGAGTACCACCCAGAGTTGTCCGTAAATAGCCTGGCCAGAAATAATACATTCTTTTCTAAACTTGAACTTCAAATGAAAACCCAATTACTGATCTGTATTCAGCACATGTATTAGTTGAGTAATGAGACTAACAGGAGGAACCGACCATACATGGTGTATTAAGTGTGAGGCACTTTTCTGTCATTCCATTGTGGTCGGATGGTGCTGAGAGGGTACATCGTGGGCTGGGAGTTTTTTTTATTAGCTTTGCCTGACAGGAATGCCCTCAGTGGGACATGTGGGCTTAAGAGGCCTCCCCCACCACAGACTCTGGCTCATCTGGACAGCACCAGGACTCCTCGACAGCTTGTAAACCGGCTGGAAAACACACAGACAAACACAGCCGACCACACCTCAACCAGCTCATTAGCAAATCAATAGTGCTACCCACATAGAAACCTGCACAGCAGATGACTTTATGCACACATGTCATGCACAAATAGTGGTTAACTTATAATAGACTTTCCCCCCAATTTGAAACCCACATTAACAATTTACATTAACAAACTCCAGGCCATGTACAGCTTGCCTCCCCTGCTTCTCTATAGTCAACTGATCCCAAACATTGGGTAGACATATCCATGTGCCAGACCAATGTGGAAATGGAGCGGCTCGTTTCTCTAATGTTTAAAAGCCACTAACCCACCAGCAGGTACAGTTCAGTGTGAACGGAGCGGCAGCAGACCATTAATGCCCATTACGCACTAAATCTCCACCTCAGCTGGCCAAGCACTCTTCTCAGTGTATACAGTGAGTGGCGCAGGTCCCAACATCTGTCTGAATGTGTCTGAAGAAATGTCAGCGGCCTGCCTTTTAGATTTGCAGCCTCTGTGCCACAGCCGCTGCATTCACTCCCATGTGCCTCCAATGGGCCGTTCAGGGAGAAGAGAGTTGTGGTTTCCAACAAATTAGCAACAGTCTGTTCCTTAGTGACTTAATTGTTGTATTTGCATAAAGCCTGCCAGTCGTGGACGTTAGTTGTTTGACATGGAGTCTGTTGCCAATCACCATGCCTGTCAGTGCTTCCTTAGGCTTGAATAGGCTCATCCATTTCTCTTAATTTTATTTAGAAACATCTTGTTTTAATAGTTCACCCTAGATGAAATCTGTTCATGCTCAGATAACTGGTGGCTGTAATTCACTTGTTTAAATGGGAATGTTGCTATTCTGTTACTCTGGGAAAGTCAGCAGAGCACAGAATCTACTAGGCGCAGCATCGTAATTTAACTGTGTAGAGATAATTTACGGCGCTGTCTCTGACTAGAAGTTTAATTCCCCTGAACTTTCAGTTGGATATTTATGTGACATTCAGAGCGCACTGAAACGCAATAGCCTGTGGCTAAGCCGATTCTACGGCAGCTAGCAGAAATTATTCACAGCCTACACAAGGGCAAGCATGCATAGACACACACGCACATACAAATTCACCGGTTGATCATATGTTTTCCCTGCCGCAGGCGGCTGAACCGTAATCAACTGCAGCAGCTTCCTGAGTTACTGTTTCAGAAGAACCCTGCCCTGTCTCGACTGTAAGTACTTTCACTTTTTTTTTCAATTGAGCACACACTTTTCTTCCTTGTCAGTGCACATGCCAACTCTCTTTATCTTTTCTTTATTATGCAAGCCACCAGTGTTGCTCAGAGATCATATGTGCTACAACAATATACTGCACAGCATGGTTTCAATAAGTCTGATGAATGTTGGCTTTGGTTTGGTTTGGTTTAAACACAAATAAAGAACAATTAAGGTCCGATTGCAGTTTGCTGGAATGCCATCAGGTCTCATTAACATTCAGACTTATTACATTAAGCGTGTGAAGTGTACACTGTGATTTCCACCGTACTTACTGTCTGGAAGACAAAATTAACTGAATGAGTGGAAATCTGAGTTCTTTGCACATCGTTGGGCCTTCGTGCCAAGTCATCTGCAGTTACTCTGTGCTATTCTGTCTGCGAGAGAATCCACTGGTGGCAAAGAGTTGGTGTGACATTGGGACAAGAACTAAGGGACACATTAGACTTCGAACTCTGGTTAAGGTGAAAGGATGTCTGTGTTACTCAATGAGGTTGTTGAATGTCACAGGAGAAGTCCCCAAAGCTCACTCTGCCAGTGGACTCGTATACTTCCATCATATGAATGAGATGTGTCATCACAGTTTTCAATCGGTTTCCACTTTTTACTGTTACTGTACTGTCTCACACCCACACATCCTGACACTCATGCAGTGAGACAATCCCAGAGTAATGCTAAACTTTTATTCCCATCTGCAACAATGCTCAATGTGTTTTTATTTCTTCTTTTTTTGGAATAATCAGTGTCCCTGTTACCCGCTGATCATACCAGCTCCCATTATTCCAGTTCAGATTACCTGGAGCATATGGGAATAATGAAACAGTGGGACATGGAAAAATCATTTCCCTCCCTTCAATCCACTTAGTGATACTACTAAGCCATGATCCCCACCTCAGCCCTGCATCTGTTTATCTTGCGTTTGATGTTTAACACCATCTTGAATCTATCTGTCACTTCCTCGCAACTATCTTCTCACGTCACCTATCATTATTCCAAAACCAACCTGTTGGGCTTCAGGGCAAAGCCTCATCCTTTGGGGGCAAGGCTAGCCTGCTTGTGGCTCGCTTACACTGAGCAGCACTAAGTTGTCTGTCTATCTGAAACAGACACAGAGCAGACCGAGGCCTTCCAGACCAGCGGATGGCCTTGAACAAGCGTGATTAGTCCATCTGGAGCAGCGGGCTCTGCCAACAGCCAGAGGATTGTGCTAACACAGCTCCCCTGTTTCATCCAATCTAACTTCACGCTCATTATTTTAAACCTAGCGTTGGCTTTTCTGCCATGTTCTGGAGAATGAGACTTTGTTCAACGTTGCTTAATCGATTCGCTATGTGTCTGTGTATAGACTCATTTGTTCTTTATCCTTGGCTGAATAAAAGAGAACCATAATGGACCTTGAAGTTTTTAGGTGTGGAAGTGCCTTACATTCTTTAGCAGTTAAAACAAATGTACAATCCAGGGCCATGGAACCGGAAATAATGCAATCTTTATGGTGCCTGTGTTTGATTGACACTTGCTACTTTATGAAAGACTTCTAGTGCTTGTTAAAAATTAGGTCTAGTAGCGTGGGATCAGGAACAGCAGTAGAAGACAAAGGTTTTTCCTAATGTGTTTCTAAACTCCTGAGCGGTGTGTCTGGGCCACATGATGGGTTCTGGTTCCAGTCTGATGCGGTTAGGTTACAGTCTTGCGTTGCTCCCGCCAGCAGCTTTTAATGGACTTAAAAGGTTCTCGACTCCCAGAGCAAGACTTTTGCGCTATTTCATGTGCGTATTTGTGTGTGTTTGAGGATGACAGAGAGAGAAAGAGGCAGAGAGAAAGAGAGTCTATGGTTGCATATGTGTGTGTGTGTGTCTTTGCACTTGCTCAAAGTACTCATCGGGGCTTGTTAGGGTCTGCCTTTATGATCCTAACAAGAGAGGTTAATGTGAAAGCCCGCTGCCCTCAGGTGGAGCACTAACCCAGATGTTTTTTCTTCTCTTGGACGAAGGATTAATTGCCCCCTTCCCTTTTCCTATGCTTTTAACACTCTTCCTCTTTTCCTCTCTTGTACTCCCCTCTTTGTCTCTCTTTTTGCTCATTCTGTAGAGAGGGTTTGAGGAAAAGCTTTGTATAACAAAGTGGCTATTTGTCTTAGACATCCCGCTGAGAGGACAAACAGAAAGAAGGACATAGGGGATGGAGGAGGGAGGGATAGCAGATGAGATCGTTGCTCACATCAAACCTTTGAGGAAAAGCAAGCTGGGTTAATAAAAGGCTGTTTGGTAAATGAGCAGAGGACTGTTGATTTGTGGGGAGTTTTTAAACACCTGACTTCCATGCAGTCATTAAGCTAACGGGGTAATGAGTTTCCAATACATAGGGAAGATGGAGAATGAATGTGATCGTTCTTGCTAAAACACAGAATGTAAAAAAATGGCAACTAAAACTAGAAAAAAAATAATTCTGCCAAAGCTCGGATTGTAGTTGCTTGAAAATGTACAGTATCTATGTCTTGTTTTGTGTACAAAACAGAGATTTTAGGTAGTGCACATATTTTTTACAGAGCTAAATACATGCTCTGCTTTCTGTTCTAAGAGTCTACCTCTTTATCCACACCCCCGCTCCTCTGTCCCTTCCCATGCCTGAAAGATACCAGAGACACTGATGTATGAGGGGCAGAGCAGAGATAATTGAAATTGATTAGAGATGATTAGAGATAGTTAGAGTTAGTTAAGGCTGCCTGTGATGGATGGCATCGACGAGAAGGCATGGGAAGGCCGGCGCAGAGGTGAGAGGGGCGCTGCGCAGAACATCAGTGAACAATAACAGTGAAAATAGAGTTGCATTCATCACTGTTAACGACCTGTTGCCCCCAGCCCACCACCCCTGACTTCTCCTCATCCCACTTCCACTGCACTTCAGATCTGTAATCTACTCATTCATGTCTGTAATTAGTGTCTTTTCACAGTGGGAGAGCAGGAGGAAGGAAGGACCGAAAAGAGGGATAGGTGAGCAGAGTTGTAGGAGTGCAAAGCAGTTAGTCTGATAGCTGGCCCCCGGGGAATAGCATCTGGTTTGGGCTCAGAGTGGGGGGTTGGGGTAGGTGGAGGTGAAGGGGTATTTTGCGGTTTTTGATTGCCGTGTTGCTTGTTGCTGCCACAAACAAATGGCGGCAACAACACAGGCTTGTTTGAAGGGGTGTTGCTTTCATTAATGGCTAATGTGCGGTATTACGTGGTGGGGTGAGGGGACGGTTAAGAGAGGTTTCCCCTTGTGTATATCCCCGGGAGGTACGGAGGAGGAGGGAGGAAGGGAAGGGTGTGGTAGTACCTGCCCTACAGGGAAGCCACCGAAAAGCCTAGCAAAGGATTGGAGCGGGAATCTCATTCTTGTTTAAGATCTTTCATTTTCGTGTTAATGCTTGACGACGGTTATGTTGCTGATATACACAAACCCTAAACACACACGCTGAAATACTGGCTGGGTGACACACATGCATTATGCGCACATTCAAAAGAGAGAGAAAAAGAGGGAAAATGTAAATAACACTAATTAGACACAAACACACACAGAATAACACTATAATTACATCTCTGTGTGCTAATGTGTGGATGGCAGGCACACACGAGGGATTACGTTCTTTATATGGCTTTGACTGTAGATAAAAGAGCGGCTTCAACTATGTGTTGATGCGGAGCTGCCTGTTCTGTGTTTGTGTTGGAGGGATGCTGTGTTTTCTGTTTGTTGATTGCTTAATGCTTTGGGAACGGTAGCTCAGTGTGAGAAGAAAGAATTGTTTGGGGGAAGGAGTTTTAGAATAAATAATGTGCACTATCATTAAACCTATAAATCATCTGTCTGTCTCAATATTCCCACTTGATTTTTGACTGTCACCATTCAACATACAATATTTTTCCCCTTTCATTTGCGTCAGATTGATTGCCTTGTGAACTCGCTCTGGTGTTCCAAGACTTTTTGTGCCACAAAGCCAGCAAATTAACTCTGTAAAACTTTCGACTTTTTGGGTATGACTAGCTGAAAGACGGATGTGAATGTTTTTTTTTTTTTCTCCTCATGACTCATGATTTTAAGTGTTTTGTATAATACTGCGCTCTGTGTGTGTGTTGGTGTGTGTGTCTGTGCATGCATGTGTGTCTGGCAGGCTGTTAATGGTCCGAGCTGGTCTTGTTGTTTCCTTCTCTTTTGTCTCTGCTTATGAATGACCTGCCTCGACGTGCTAGGTCTCTCTCTCTCCCTCAGAGGACCGCTTGGGCCCCCCCTTGGCAGCAGTCCCCATGGCAACTCGTCTTCATCAGGAGGTTTCTGTGCCATCGATGGCAGACATCCTGATTTCTTGACTGCAGTTTGTCTCACACTAAGTAAACACTGACAGCAGAGACCTTAGTGAGTAAAGTTTACTTTAGACTCAATGAAAGCAAAATACCTGCATGCATCTACCCTTACAGATAGTTTTGGTTCAGTTAATACAGATTTTTGAGATGTCCATTTTGGAGTTTTCTGGTGCTCACAACACAGAAAAAGTATACTTTTATATGGTAGAACTGAACATCTTTCACATATCTGTGGATTATCCAGAGTAACAGGGAAACTGTTGTTGGAAAGAAATGCAATTGCTGAATTAGTAAAATGTGAGTTTGCAATGGTGTGAGCACCACCAACAAAAATCCATCATCGTAGTGGGAATTCAGAGACACATATATAAAAACCTGGATAAATACAACCAAGTATTTACATCGCAATATACAGCTTTTCCTAATTTGGGTTAACTGACTAACTTTCTAGATACAGGGCTAGAGTTTTTTTGCAGGAGAATGAAATACCTGACCTGGCGGCCAACCGAAAAATACCAGGCAGGCCCTAACGTCTTGCCCCTGCCCCTCTTCTTGCCCCTTTCCTTGTAAGCTGGTAAAAGTGGCTTTTATGGCTTGTCGCTGTTTTCTTTACGAGTCGGACCGTGTGTGAGAGAGAAATGCAGACCAAACCATGTGAGGAGAGCGGAAGCCAAAAGGGGGTAATTTAAAAACCACTCCGCCATCTGAAATATTCAAAACCACAGCACAAGAAGAGCGAGAGAGAGGGGAAAAAACTGACAGAAGAAGTAAGTCAAAGAAGAAGAGACAGTCAGAGGTGCAAAAGACAGGAGCAAAGATTTAGTGAAAGCAGGAGAGAAAAAGCGGTGTTTATATTTACTAACGATTCTGTGTCCTTCCTCATGAATAATTGAACAGATGGATTGAGGCTTGTTAAATATTCACACCAAAGCTCTGGGACATCAGTGCTGTTTTGTGTGTGTGTGTGTGTGTGTGTGTGTGTGTGTGTGTGTGTGTGTGTGTGTGTGTGTGTGTGTGTGTGTGTGTGTGTGTGTGTGTGTGTGTGTGTCCAGTGTCTGCTACACACTGCTCTACATACTAACCCATACCAGCTCTGATGCTCTAAATATTCGTACAACCAAACATGCACGCGAACACACACAAGTTCTTCTGCGATGACCGTCCCAAAAATACGTGTGTGTGTGTGTGTGTGTGTGTGTGTGTGTGTGTGTGTGTGTGTGTGTGTGTGTGTGTGCACGCCCACATGTACGTCTTCACATGGGGGACTGGCCTGGTCATTATGAATTGATACGGCATGAATAAGACATCACAGTGTGGTCTAGATCCATCATGTGTGAGTATACACACACAGGGATTTCACTCGCGTAGCTGCTAAAGGAGGCCTCTTCCTCCTCTCTGTGCCGCTGCCGACAGTTTGCCTCTGTGATGGCTGGTTTCGCCTGGTCTAGATTGGAACTGACACACACGGAAAAGGCTGCCCTCATGTCCACACACACACACACACACACACACACACACACACACACACACACACACACACACACACACACACACACACACACACACACATAGACACACACATACTCACTCCTTGGAATCTCCAAGTAGGGGCTTGTGGAATGCTGCAATTCCAGCCAGGAATAACAACCCATATAGCGCTAGTTGGGTTGTCCTGCTTATGTGTGTGTATGAACGCATGCTTCATGGACGTGTGTGTGCATAATGGCTCTGTACACTTAAACAGCATGGCGTATGAATGCAGCCATCAGAATGAAAAATTCAGCTCATTCATCACAGTCTTAATAGAGTGCAATGTCCCTGCAATAGGTGTTTCCCTCACTCAGTGCATCTGTCCATCTCGTTACGGTTCGGTTCAAGATCTGGGATTTCAATCAACGATATCTGCTCTGGACCATCATGTGGAAGTGTCGTGTGTGAGGAGCTTAGCAGGAAGACTACAGTGTCTGTGTGTAATCTCTAGTTATGAGCTGTTAGGGTCTGGACTTGAGACTCTGGAGCTCAGCGTTGGAAGTAACCCAACCAGACCCAAACACAGCCTCTCCACCCTTAAGCAGGGAGGAGAGAGGGGGATCGAAACCCTTCCCAACATCCTCCAAAGCAGTAAGAAGCAAACTACCCACACATGGGCATGTGCAACCCAACACACATGCCCAGCAAACCCACACGCGTACGATAAATAAATGGTTGTTCCAGCCATATCCTGTGGCCTCGGGCTCTGTCTCTGATTCTGAGATTTAAAAAGAACAAACAAACTGCAGGGCAAATTATGCCTTCACACACACACACACACACACACACACAAACACACACACACACACACACACACAGAATCACGCAAATGCCAGTGCAAACGTATTTTGCCCACCTCCTGCTGATTTGCTGCTGTAGCAACCAATTCTCTGCGGTGCTCGGACTTGGGCTGTTTACCTTTTTTTAGCAAGCGGAAGACACACACAGAAACACAAAGAGTTGGGAGGTGAAATGGTTCAAAAAGAGCTTTATATTTTGTGAACGAGATCTGATCCAGTTGCTTGGGAAAAATGTAGTGTAATGGATGGAAAGAGATTTTGGATTTTTAGTTGTGTGTGCATATGTAATTATAGGCTTTAGATGCATCCCTTTATCCTCTGGAAGGAGAGTCTTTGGTTGAACTCCTTCCTCTTCCCCATGGCTATATTTCTGCGTGTTTGTGTATGTGTGTGTGAACTCTGGGCTCTGTCTCCTCTCTGTCTGTGGTGAGCAGGTCCATTCTGAGAGCTTCATACTTAGCACACCTCCAGGCCTTTTGTTCAGGAGACTCCACAGGCTGCAGAGCTGCTGCCACATAGCAGCTGAACTTGAAAAACTTGGTGACTATGCGTTTCACTGTATAAAGATGATGCCTCGAGGTTACTGAGGCTAAGATGGTACAGGCTAATGGTGAAAGAAGCAAACTTTGTTAGTTTGAATCTCATTAAGAAAAATCTTGTTTGGCTAAGTAAATAGGGCAACTTTTGTCTTTTTGCATCTCCTGTTGAGGTGCGCTTGAGCGCACCACCACTTCCCTCTTACAGCTCCGATAGAGCTGCTAATTGGCAATTGTGGAGTGTGGTTGTGCCGTGGAAGCTTTTATTTATTGTATGGACTGCGAGTGAATTTCGATGCATTGTAGTTATGACAACATCAATGCAACATTCAGAGGTACAAACACATTAACCAGTTAATCATTCTGATATTAAAGATGGAAATAAATACATATGTAATATATTTAAAATTACTGTTGGCATTCATCCAGATTATCCAGATCACTCTGGATATGTTTGCCATTTGACTTTATTCATAAAAGTACATACAATTCTGTAAAACTCTAGCATCTTTTACAGTTACCTACTCCCCATCTCATCAGTATACTGCTTTAGTATTTTGATATCTGGGTATCATAATTGCAATTAGAAGAGCCAGCACACAATGTTTTGTACCAATTTCCTTTAATATCCCATGATAGTACTTTAAGTAAATGTACCATTATCTATTATTTCTACTGCTACAAAAAGCAACTTGTAAGCACTTCTTTGCCAAAACAAAATTTTATCAAAGACATTTCTTGTAAATAATTCATCGCTGCTGATATAAAATAGACAAAAATGTGATCAACCTCTAAATCGGTAGTGCATAATATTTAAAGTACAACATGCATTAAGTTAATAATTCATATACAAACATTAAACACCAACAAATTCCACCTGTTTTCCCTTTTCTTCTTTGTGGCACTTTTCTGTTGACTACCAGACACCCTGTAAGACATTATACTGACTTTCAAACTGTTACTCTGAGTCATGTAAACACTTAAAACAACCTCTTAACCCACATCTGATTATTCACAGTAATACATTGTGTGCATGTAAACATACTGTTTTAAATGTTGAATCCAACCAGAACCTTCTACCCTGTGCCTCTCCTCAGCCGTCCTACTTTCTCAGTAAACAAAAGACACTTGTCTGCTTAGATAAGTGGACTGCCCACATTCCAGTAAAAATACATATTGAGCGCAGTGAGCATAGCAAAGCGGAAAAACTGAATTCCAGCACAAATGCCTATCTGTTTCCAATATTTGCTCCCTCTCACAATGCTCTCCTACTGGCATCACATCATGAAGCGGTGATCTCATTAGCCCCAGTGCATATGTGTATTTTATGGTGAGAAACAGTATGTGCAGGGGGTGTCTTTCTTTCTTAGCTTTGTACAGTATAACAGGAAGTCGCTGGGGGATGGAATCGATTCCTCTTCCCCACTGTTTCAACTAGGAGTATACACACACACACACACACACACACACACACACACACACACACACACACAAAACACACACACAAAAAAACACAACACACACACACCTGCCCCACCCAAGCAAAGCTTCCAGAAATGTGTTACATCTGAGATGCAGCCAGGTCTGTGTTTGTGTGTGTGTGTGTGTGTGTGTGTGTGTGTGTGTGTGTGTGTGTGTGTGTGTGTGTGTGTGTGTGTGTGTGTGTGTGTGTGTGTGTGTGTGTGTGTGTGTGTGTGTGTGGGCACCTGTTGTGCATTGTAACTGGAGCAGGGCCTACAGTCACACCAATCTGACACCTCCGAGGGAGCGATGTGAGAGAGTATTGATTGAGAAGGAGGGAGTCACAGAGAGATAGAAGGCACAGTTGGAAAGCAGAAGGATGAAAGAGAGTAGGGCAGTAAAAGAGAAATGAAGGTGTGGCAGGAGAGGAATATAAAGCATTGGATTGTAATCATTTCATAGTATATACTATATATATATATATATCCTATTTTATATTTGGCATATTATTTATACGGCTCAGAAAGTTGACTTTTTTTCCCCTCGTAAACTTTAAATTGTTTTCTCAGGTAGTTTAAAATCCCTTCCTCCAAAATCCAGTGTAGTGCTGCAATTCAATCAAGTAAATAGACGAAGAATGAGAGGAGTGAAAAGCGGATAAAATGAGTTAGAGGGCAATAGAAGGACCTGAAATTGACAGACAGTGCCTGGGAAGCAATAAATAGTGTTATAGAGTAAGTGGGCTTGGTAGATAAAGCGAAAGAAAGAAGAAGAGGCAGAGAGAAGAAAGATTGGCCTCATCTGTAGGCTTTGAAAGGATTCTCATCTCTTCTCATCTGTGTGGCTGTGCTGGGAGACAGAGGGAGCCAGGGACACCTGCAGTGGAGCGTTAGCCAAAAGCCCAATTATCACTTCAAAGCTGGACTCTGCTGGAGGAGGCCTGAGTGACACTGGGGCCCTACGGAGGATGAAACACCGCACAGAGATAGGAGTAGAAAGCCTCCTCCCTCTGTCAGCTTTCTCCATTTTCCCTCTATCACCCCCCCCCCCACCCCCCCTTTACTGTACCTCACTTCCTCTCTGTCATCTACCTTGTCCTACCTTCCTTATCGCTTCCCTTTCCTCCCCCTCTATTACTTCTCCCTGCATGTTAGCTGTATCTTTAACACCTGGCTGCCTGGATGGCAAGCCCTATATGAGCTCTCTTTCTCTATTCCTCTTCTCTCCTGGCTGTATTTCTCCATCCTCTCTGGCTTATAAAAAGCCTGGGGACTGGAGGCCCTGATGAGCCCAAGGCTGTGGTAATGAGTTTGCAGGCCCTTTCATGTGGAGATCAAGCCCGATGGCTGGAGGGGGTATTGTTGGTGCTGGTGTTAGTGGAGTGGATATTACCAGCATTGAATTTTGGCTTGTAGAATAGAAGAGTAATAGGTCAACCCCAGCCCAGACCGGACCTGGAGATGCAGACAGTTCCCATGAAGTCGAGAGTGTCCCAGCCAGACACAGAGACACACAATACTGTCAAAGAACAGGGCAAATCATTATAGTCTGTATAAGTTATAGCATTCCTTCTGTCCAATACATTATCCCAGAGACCTTTCCCGATATTTACAGGCCACTGAAGGTCAGATACTTTAAGCAGGACAACGGCATAGGCCAGAAATCAATGGCAGACACAAAAACTCATACATTTTCTATTACTTCTCTCCGCTTGCTCTTTGAGTGTGTCAACACTTCATTAAATTGCCATCTGAATAAGTCCAGGGACACAGAAAGAGGGATATTTAAACAACGTCTGATTCTCTTTGATTTGACTTTGCCTAAAGGAGCACCACCACCCCTTAAATCCTCCTTGACTTGTGTGTGTGTGTGTGTGTGTGTGTGTGTGTGTGTGTGTGTGTGTGTGTGTGTGTGTGTTAATCTGCAACGCATTGCCACACACCATTATTGCTCCCTCCCCCTGACACCTTCATTAGGCCCACAGAAAGGGATTACTTCTGACCTGTACATTAGGCCACTTTTCCGGCTGCTACATTCATGTGTGCTAGGGCTGCAAATAATGATTTCATTATTGATCGATGATAAAGGGGAGAGAGAGGGGGAAGACATGCAGGAAATTGTCACAGGTCGGACTCAAACCCTGTGTCGAGGCCTAAGCCTCTCAGTATATGTGTGCCTCTACTACCCACTGAGTCAGTCCGGCTACAAGCCCATCACAATTTCACACGGCTAAAGGTGACGTCTTCAAATTGCTTGTTTTCTCTGACCAACAGTTCTACAGCCAAATATATTCTATTACAATTGTATAAAACAGAGGAAAGTAGCAAAATCTTACTCTGTATTAGTTAAGTTAGTGCAAAAAAAAGGTTTGTGTGTGCGTGAGCAGAGGGGATATGCCCAGGTTCCACTTCATAAAGCTGTTGTAAAAGAGAGAAGGCCATTCATGGCTAACAAAGAGTTTTCACATGAACAAGCTAACAGACTTGTGCCCGACAACCCTCCACACTTCCTCAACACTCATTTTACCCATTTTATTTCATCTTTCTTTCCTCCCCTTCCCCTCCTCCTTGCTCAACCATTTTGCATGAGTAATTGGTAAAACATCTTTGATTTTGCATTGTAGAGTGTGCTGGAAGAAGAGACCACTTACAGGAGTTGTTTTTACTGCCAGACACTTTGGCAGGAGATAATGGCAGAATTCTAATCAAAGAATGATATTGGATAAATACATCAGTGAAATCATTACAGGGGGTGCCAGTTATCTGGTCAGGTTTGACTTTTCACTCATTCCTTTCATCTTTTTATAGTATGGCTCCTAATAGTTTCTATGGAGACTGAATTGGCAGAGAGTTGTACTGAGTTTGGCCCCTCGGCAATCTCACCCTCATTCACCCTCCTACCTGTGTTTCTGGATATAGAAAGCTGAAAGATAGTGATACATCTGTGTTAACACCCTCGCTCCTCTAAGGGCAGAGAGATGGAGAACTGATAAAGTTTCTTTCACAGTACAAGTAGAGTCAAAGCTTCGGGATGTCGGTGTCAACAGTCAAATTAGTTTTCCTGGCTGATTGTCGGGATTGTGGAAGTTGTCATAATGCTGTCAGTCCAGAGTTAGTCCGTGTAGCATAACAAAGACATTTTCAATGTTTGACAGAATGTCTCTTGTCATAGAGAACGGAACAGCAGATTGTTTTCTTTGTTCCTGCGTTTTGCTTTTCTGGTTTTACTCCCGGCCTCCCCTTATACTTTGTACGGATGTGGAGAGGACGTTATGGTAGAAAAAAGATAGGCATCAGATTGTTTTCAAGTTGTGAGAGTGAGCTGAGCAGAGTTGATCATAGGCGTCCAGCGGGGTTAGAGAAGCAGCCTTATTTCACAGGCAGGCACCCTCTTTGTGACATGGTTAAAGATGTGTCCTAACACCATTCCCATCACCCCTCGTTCCCTCCTCTCCCCACCTCAGCTACCATCCCTCCATCCCTCCCTCCATCTCCAGAGAATAGCCTGCCCTTTGCTCAAGCCATTCCGTCTCCTTGGAGCTCATTGTTCCCTGGTTGCTAGGTGATAACTGGGGCCTCATTTGGTCACCTTGGATACGGGGGGAGCCTGGGTATTTGGTATGGGGTCAGGGCTGACAGAGGTGATGTGAAGGTGTGTATGTGTGACTATGTACAAGGTTGTGTGCTCACATTGTTAGTTATCAAAGTGTGTGTGTGTGTGTGTGTGTGTGTGTGTGTGTGTGTGTGTGTGTGTGTGTGTGTGTGTGTGTGTGTGTGTGTGTGTGTGTGTGTGGTTAAGGGTCCGGCGTGACAGCGCTGGTACAATAGGGTGGGGTGTGACCAACCCCTCCTTCACCATTTATTAGCCTATTCAGTCACCCACTCTCCTGCTCCGAGCCAGGCTGGGCCAGGAGGCAGCCGAGCTGTCAGTCAACAGGGAGGGGGAGGGGCAGAGAGGGGATCCCAGAAAACATAATTAATGTGTAACACAAGAGCTGTCGTATCGCTCTAAAGAGGAAATTAAAGAAACAAGCAGCCACTGTAACAGCTATTACGCAGCGCTGAATAGACCACTGTCTCCTGAGTTGTCAATGCTGTTTCAGACACTCACACCTGCTCTCTCTTTCATCTCTCACCCTCTCTCTCTCTTCCTCTCTCTCTCTGCCATTCTTTATTTCTGTCTACACGATGTGTTTCTCTCATATTGTAAAACACACACCAGGGGAGAGCCTCTTTGTCAACCTTCCTGAATTCCGATCCTCAATCGTCAAGTTGGCCGTGGCTGGCCGGCCTTGGAGTGCCCTGGAGTGGCTTTCATAAACCTCCACCAAACACACACACACACACACACACACACACACACACACACACACACACACACACACACACACACACACACACACACACACACACACACACACACACACACACACAAAAGCTATACCATTGTTGCCAAAGCTGAAGCACTCATCAAGAGAGTACAAGTGGTGAAATGAGCAAAACGGAGAACATTTTTAGAAAATGAACAATTCAAATGAGGCCCATTCTCGCTTCTACTCCTCTCCCCCTCCTGCTCTTGCTCTCTCTTTGTGCTTCTACAGTATAGTCTATATTGTCCATGTGACTGCGTGATTAGCTGCAGAGGCCTGTTCTCTGATATCATTAGGTTCTGCGGTGCATCCCTGAGCAAAACCAGCAACAAGCTTTTTACCCCTAAATTAAGCTTCATTAAGGATGACTCACTGTCAGTGTTATGTGTCTATGAGTCATCAGTGTGTTTCGTGCCCTTTATCCAACTTTTTAACGCATGAGAGACATGCAAAATTTTCCTCTTCCTTCTGCCCCTCATCTGTCTGTCTGCCTGCTGACATTACAAGACAGTGTATCACAGCTTTCTGTTTTATCCCGGCGGCAAGAATGTGAGTAGCAACAAACAAGCACCTAGAATGGATTTTGCAATGTGCTGCAGAAAAGCTCTGTGGTTGCTGTGTAGAAAAAGTATTCCCTCGGGAATCAGTTTTCCCCCCTGCAGTGTCTGCATGTGTGTGTTCCAAAACCAACCGTGGAGCTAAAATTGTTGCAGATTACCAGCTAAATCGCTGCCTTATTTTCTCAACACTCATAATGAATCAGAAAGAATGTGTTGTCCACACCTGAGCTGTAACTGATAGCAGATATAAAGATGATCTAACATGCCCAAGGAGAAAACCTGGCACTGCGCAGGGCATACCTGCGCTGAGAGGCAGGGTGTGTCTGGCCTCTCAGGGTTCACCGCTCTGACAAAACCGCAGTGGTAATGCAGCAGAAAATGACTCCAGAAACTGGCACATAAAGTTCAACTCAGTATGACATCGGGAGAGTCAGCTTTGCTTTTTCCGTGCCTCACACAGTATCAGGAAGAGTCATTAAAGAATCATTGAGTGTGGAAGCAAAGAGATTCATATTCATGGAATTCATCAAAACAAGTTATTGAAAGCGGCCAATGCATTCATTTAGTGGGTCGGCTGAATTCATCCATTGGGCTGCATTGATGTGGTGTTGACCCCGGACCACAGTGTGCGTTGCTGTCAGTGTGGCTTTGTTGGTGGAGCGGTAACCTTTCTTTGTACCCATGTTTGGGCCAGTAACCTTGCTTTGTGATGCTGTGTGTATCAGGGTGTAATGTGACTCCCCTTCTCCATAAATCACTGTCAGATTCCAATAGTACAAAACAAAGCCCTCGCCTGAAGCTTGGATAATGGGGTTGTTGGTGTGTACCCGTACGTACATGTGTGTCAAGCCTGTAGACCTTCATTTACGAATCAGCGCCAAACAGAGTTTATGAAAATTTGTTGACTGTGAGATGAGCTTTTCTTCTTCAAATGAATATTGCACGAAACGCAGCATTGGGTGACAACACTTCACCGATTTCAAGGAAGGAAGGAGGGAGGGATTGAGGGAGGGGGCGGAAAGAAAAGGATGAAGGAACGAGGTTGATCGCTGGAGGTTGATGGAATAAACTGCAGAATTTCTGTCACTGCGTGCATATGTGTCCCACACAGGGGGCTAATAAATAAATTATGGTTGAAATGAGAGCAGCTCTCCGTAGACCATCTCCACTTCATGAGAAGTGCTTGTTTACAACTCCGCACACACATACAGTATACACACACACACACACACACACACACACACTCGGCTGCAGAGCTGAGGAATATATTGTTGCTCTCCTCTCCAGGAACATGTCTGTCCTGTGAGCCTCTAAGTGTGTGTTCCCACTCTCAGACCTTCATCACATTACTCTCTGCATTCCATCTATGTTGATGGCAAAGGGGATGGGAAGCATTACTTTGCAGGCCAAGGCAAACACACACACACATGCATATAAACACCTACCTTGTGAGAGCGGCTGGAGAGCATTAGCGAGCTCAGCAGAGCAAACACTGTGATAAAGGCAGGATTTGGGCAAATTCTAATGGAAGGAAGCGGTGGGGCAGGGAGAGGATTTGCCCCCTGTATCCCTACAGGCCCGGGCAGGACAGAAGCCCATGAGTTTTGTAACCAAACAGTGTGTGGTGCTGACTCACAGTTCCTGTGTTTGCTCTGCGGGCTGTCCTAACATATCATTACTTCTCTCAGGAAAGGCAACCTTCTCGGCTGCCTACCTTGTAGACAAATCCTGACCTTTTACTTTTTTCCCCACGGTAAATGAACCAATGCCATACTAGATGATCTGTGAGCAAAAATGAGAGGTGGTTATGTGTGTGTGTGTGTGTGTGTGTGTGTGGGGGGGGTGCTCATAAGAGACAGAGAGAGAGATTCATGGGTGTCAAGGAGAGGGCAGTTGTTGCACATACAATTCCCACAGTTTCACTGTTTTTGGAAGATTGTCAAACATCCCATTTCTAGGCAACTGAAGCAAAGGTCAGAATGGAGGAAGGAAGAAGAGAACAACAGACAAGAGAGAGAGAGAGAGAGAGAGAGAGAGAGAGAGAGAGAGAGAGAGAGAGAGAGAGAGAAATGGGTTGATGGTAGGGGATACAGCTTTGGAATGCTGCAGTGGTTTTAATTACAGACAGAGGAATAGTCTTTTTAAATATTTAGAGTACAGATGATCTGTCTGGCAGTGTGTGTTTGTGTGCACCAGGCTTTGTGTGTTTGTGTGTGTGTGTGTGTGTGTGTGTGTGTGTGTGTGTGTCTGTGTCTGTGTGCGTGTGTGCGTGTGTGTGCGCGCACGGCGCACATGTCTACGTGGCTTGCCATGTGAGAACATGTTTGTGTGTGCACATGTGTATACGCAGTCCTGTGAGTTACTGAGAGCATGTTTATGTGTGTGCGTTACATTTACATGAGCATGTGGAATACCATGTGGATGCAGCAGAAAATGTGAAGAGCGTCTCATAAACTGCAGTGTCACTTGTGTTAAAACCGTCTTATATTAAATTTAAGTGATTTTCATGCTTTCAGATTCCGTTATTACGTTGGTTTTGAGTTGAGGACATTCCCTAATTTCTTAGTCCCTTTCAAAACTATAATAATTTTAGAAATATATCAATATATTTAAAAAATTGTTAGAACCATTAAACCATTCAAAAATACAGACTGACTGAAATGTGTCCGTACTAGTAAGTGTGGAAGACTTTCAAGTATCAAAAGTTAGCATCAAATGCATAGTACATATTCTTTGATCGAAATTCATTGTTTGATCTAAATAATAACTTTTTTTTAGACTTTTTAGGTTAAGTTCTTGTAAGGATGCTTTTGTTAAGACGTTAAAGACATACACTGAGAAGTTTTCCATATTTTGTTAACTTAAAGATTTTTGCAGAAAAACACATTAATGTCACTCATACTAAACTCCTTTGGCACCCAAGGATAGGCAGAGGGGGTGACAAAGAAAAACTAAACTGACTGTTTGTTCCTCTTAACAGCATAAACCTTTTTCTCACAGACAGCTATATAGATTCTCTTTTACCCCACTTAACTCAAACTATCAGGCCATCAAAAAGCAGGGAAAAGCAGTAAAATTCAGCTATAAATGAAATGAAGTGGTGAAATAAAAGACACAGGAGACAGGTACGAATCAAGAA